>NC_041399.2:12890054-13190054 GCF_900747795.2 Erpetoichthys calabaricus | reverse complement strand
GGTTTGTTTCCTGCCTTGCGCCCTGTGTTGGCTGGGATTGGCTCAAGCAGACCCTCCGTGACCCTATAGTTAGGATATAGCGGGTTGGATAATGGATGGATGGATGATTATGAACATGACATTATTTTTGATTTCCTTTACTAGAGATCTAGTCCTCTGTGGACCTCAAATTGTGAAAAATCACAGATTTCCATTACAATTGTAAAAATGTATATTTTAAACATTTACATTGAAGCACACATTTTAATATTTCAAATATTTAACAGAACTATTCTTCAGTGCAGTAACTCTGCACTATGTCGGTGCACTGGACTACACTTCAGTCTTTCACAGGACACACTCACACAAACAATTGCATTCTCCCATGCCAGGCCAGTCACAGTTCTTTCTTTTCTGTTTTCAAAGTGGATGAAGACCTCCAGTGAATTTAGAACGCACTCAGACCCCTTTGCTTTTTGTTACATTTTGTTATGATGCAGCCTTTTGCTAAAATCATTTACATTTTTTCCTCATCAAACCACACTGAATACCCCACAATGACAAAGTAAAAGTAGAATTTCAGGAATTTTTGCAGAGTTCTTAAAAATAAATAAATTGAAGCTAACAATCGCAAGAGAGAAATTCAGTTTAGCCAACCAAGGGATAAAGTGCCAAGCAAAGGCAACATCTGAAAGAAATTGATGACATACCATTTTCAAACCCTTCTATTCCAATTCCAGATCATGGGAAACATGAGCCTACCAGAGCAGTCACGGACACAAAGCATGGACCCACCAAGGACAAGGTGCCAGCCTATTGCATAGCCCACTCAAACACTGACACTGACCCTACTCACACTCACATAGCATTAATTTAGAACCGCCAGTCCACCGTATAGGCATGTGTTACAATGAGGGTCAAATGTGAAGGTCCAGTTCAGACATGCAAGCTCCACACATTCAGCAAACAGGGGCAGTACAGTGTCCATTTTAGGACATCCTCCTCCCTCCGAAAAAACTCCATCCTTCCTACTACCTTCGATAAAATATTCCTCCTCCCTGCGAGGAATCCCCAGTCACCCCTCCTCCCTCCTCCCTCCTCCCTCCTCCGTCCGCTCTCAGTTCTCCGATGTCCGTCATCCGCCTTCAGCTCTCCATCAAACCCCACACTCCCCCCGCCCCCACATCGACATTTTCGTTAATGAAGTGATGTAATACTCCAGCTCCACCTTCTTCACAAGTTCATTAACCAAATTATTTGTCAATTATATTTCACAGTAAGAATTTACAGCACGACTCAAACGTGGGAACGAAAGTAAATGACGTTAATTGTTGAGTGTCTTTTAATATTGTTTAAGCATACATATTAACACATGTGCAATTAAACGTGTGCATTTACGGTGTGATTTTTCAGGCTTAAAAGCTCGCCTTTTATTAAAAAGGTAAATGCAAACTTTTTTCATTCTGAAGGGCACAAACCACGCAAAAATGTCGGTACACCAGATAAATAAGCGCAACATATTATCAGTTGTATTGTATGCTTACAATACATATAGAAATGTGTTAATCGTTAACTAATAGTATGGGATGGTGTTTTTCAACTCAGCTACAGATGCAGATGGAAACCAGAACTGCTTTGAAAAATACGAACGCCTTAGGACCGATCTGGAATAAGGTAGCACAGCGCCTTGATTTAAACGATTCCATGTCTTGATGGGTTTGCGTTGCTTGTTGTCAATATCTTTACACCTGTTTTTAAGGCTTATTGACTGAAAGGGGCTTTCGTGAAAAAAGTTAGGGCTTTGCTACAGGATACACCCTCCACAAGTTAAGGAAGTTAAAAATAAAGGTATATATTTCTGTTTTATTTAAACCTTTTAAGTTTGTATGCGGGCGGCATGGTTAATGAACTTGTGAAGAAGGTGGAGCTGAAGTATTACGTCACTTCATTAACGAAAATGTCGATGAGGGGGCGGGGGGGAGTGGGGGGGTTGATGGAGAGCTGAAGGCGGATGACGGAGATAGGAGGGTGGATGGCGGAAAACGGACAGCGGAGAACTGAGAGCGGATGGAGGAGGGAGGAGGGAGGAGAGAGGAGGGAGGAGGGGTGACTGGGGATTCCTCGCAGGGAGGAGGAATATTTTGTCGAAGGTAGTAGGAAGGATGGAGTTTTTTCGGAGGGAGGAGGATGTCCTAAAATGGACACTGTAGGGCAGGATCTAAACCCAGAACCTCTGAGCTGATTGATGTTACTCTGCTGCCTTACACGCAATTGTGTCACCATATGCATATTCCCCTTTACCATTGTCACACATGTGCGCATGGGAGGCAGCCTAGGGGCTTAACTGGGGTTAAGAAGAGGAGCCAAGGGTTGATGAACGATACTAATGCCTTTTCTCCCTCTTCCACAGACCACCAGAAGGAAAGCCCAGCTAAGACTCCGCCCACTTCCGCTGCTACATCACACCCTCCTTCAGACCTCATTTCTGTCTGAGATCCCGCCCCTTCCTGTCCTGCACCTATAAAACTTGAGCCTTCACTCTCCAGATCAGTCAATCTTTTTGTCTTTGTCCTTTGTGACTACTCATTTTTCGATTGTTTTTTTGAGTGTTGGCGAGAATATATGGGGTGGAACCCCCAAACCTTACCATTCTCTGCTTCTTCCACACCATCAAATGTGAACAAATTCTAAATAAATTCCTTTTGATTTTAAAAATCATATTTAAAGGGTTTGACTTTAAGAGAGGCAGCATATGGAATACCACATGGTCGGTAGATGACAAAGGCAGCATCTGTTTGACTTCAAATAACGAAATGAATTAACAGTTTGCTTACTGTTGCCTTTTCTACTTTTGTGAAATTTCAGTCATAAATTGAGATTCTAGTGTTGTAGATAAAATGAGTAAAGTACATACAATATTCTTTATCATGCTTTCTTAACTGTAAACATATAGTGGATAAAATTGTTTCTTCTAAAGTTTTCATTCATGGTCATCATTTTCATATTAGACACAAAACACTATTCATGAGTAGAAGTTTTCAACTTACCCACAGGTGACATCTCTGGAACCCCGGCTGTATAAGGTCCATCCAAGAATTTTGGTTCATTATCATTTATGTCCTGTATTTTAATAACAAATTCGGACTCTGGCTCTACTGGCTTGTTGGTCAAACGGTCTACAGCTTGCGCTCGCAAGGTGTAGTATGCTTGTTCTTCACGATCTAGCCTCTTGGTTGCATGTATATCCCCAGTGTTTTCATCAATGATAAAGATGGAGGTAGCTCCTTCTCCAGACAAAACGTATTTGACGTTGCCGTCTCCTTGGTCAACATCAGAGTGAAGCTGGAAAAAAAAAAAAAAAACAGACATTAGGCAAAGTTAGATTGGAAGAATGTCACTCATATCTTATAAAGAAGTTGTCAGCTCTCACTCGACAACACGGAGGATGTTTAAAGAGTAGAAGTCTTATTTGGAAATCATGGTGATAACGTGGAACGGCAGGCATCAAAGAGAAAGGCAAGAGTACATTATTGAAAAGGACACATAAAAGTGAGACTCGCAAGACAAATTCAAAAAGCAGAACATTACTATAGCATACTACTCAGTCAAACAAAAATAATAACATAACAGATCATATCAAATTACTTCAAAATCACCCAGCGAACAAACTGATATTAGATCACTGTAGGCCCAGTGTGGAAAACATATTGGCCCTATGCAGAGGAGGGGATAGTTCCTTACTCGGACGGGAGGCTCCGAACAGACAGATGAACATCCCAACCAGGAGAGAGGAAGGAGCCAGACTCGGAAGTGATGGCCAGAGACGATGAACACACAGCCCACCAGAATAAGACATCGTTGGGGATTCTTTTTTTTCCCCAGAATGCTAGATGGGTATAGCCCTGGATATCGATGCTAGTATGGAGCCAGTAGGGCATGCTGGGAAGAGTAGTCTGACAACACAACCCTCCTGGGTGCCACAAGGGGATGCGCTCCCTACAATAGGACTTCCGTATGACCCAGAAGTACTTCCATCGGGTAGTCACCCCGGCACCGGAAGTACTCCCAATTCCTCAATAAAAGGGACCGCACTCCCTTATCCAGGCGAGTCAGAGGTGGGAAGAAGAAAGGCAACACTCAACTGGAGGAGGGCAGTGTGCTGGTAAGAGGAATTGAGGATTGTAGAGAGAGAGCGAGATCACTTGTGCTTGAGCTACTTTGAGGTATTGTGAGAAGGAATTCTAGTGAATACACAAACCTTTATTTGAACCCAGGACTGTGTGTGTGTTCGTGTTGGGGTTTTGACGCTCCTGGTTTCCATCACAGTGGCTAGCCAACAATGGCGCAATTAAGGTTTGCACACTGGCCTGATGTGGGCAAGCAGAAAGAGAGCCCACATTTGGTCATGAACCTGAAAAAAACTTCATATCTTACCAGTCTATCCATTCATTTTCTATACCTGCTTATCCACAGTAGGGTTGAAATTTGCCAAACAACAGTTAACTTTAGAACACAATTTCATGTGAAAAAAATAGTACCAGAAAAATATGATAAAATGTTGGAATACCGCTATAAAGATTATTAATTACTAAATTAGTAAATATGCAGTACTTTTTTTTATGTATTTACTGTATTCGCCATTTGAGATGCATGCCCCATACAGTATGTAATGCTATAAAACACCAGGGGCCTCATGTATAAACGGTGCGTACGCACAGAAATGTTGCGTACGAACCTTTCCACGCTCAAATCGCGATGTACAGTAATCCCTCCTCCATCGCGGGGGTTGCGTTCCAGAGCCACCCGCGAAATAAGAAAATCCGCGAAGTAGAAACCATATGTTTATATAGTTATTTTTATATTGTCATGCTTGGGTCACAGATTTGCGCAGAAACACAGGAGGTTGTAGAGAGACAGGAACGTTATTCAAACACTGCAAACAAACATTTGTCTCTTTTTCAAAAGTTTAAACTGTGCTCCATGACAAGACAGAGATGACAGTTCCGTCTCACAATTAAAAGAATGCAAACATATCTTCCTCTTCAAAGGAGTGCGCATCAGGAGCAGAGAATGTCAGAGAGAGAGAGAAAAGCAAACAAATCAATAGGGCTGTTTGGCTTTTAAGTATGCGAAGCACCGCGGCACAAAGCTGTTGAAGGCGGCAGCTCACACCCCCTCCGTCAGGAGCAGAGAGAGAGAGAGAGAGATAAAAAAATCAATACGTGCCCTTCGTGCTTTTAAGTATGCGAAGCACCGTGCAGCATACTTAAAAGCTGCACACAGAAGGTAGCAACGTGAAGATAATCTTTCAGCATTTTTAGACGAGCGTCCATATCGTCTAGGTGTGCGAACAGCCCCCCTGCTCACACCCCCTACGTCAGGATCACAGATAGTCAGCGCAAGAGAGAGAGAAAGAAAAGTAAGCTGGATAGCTTCTCAGCCATCTGCCAATAGCGTCCCTTGTATGAAACCAACAGGGCAAACAAACTGAGGAAGCACGTACAAGAAATTAAAAGACCCATTGTCCTCAGAAACCCACGAAGCAGCGAAAAATCCGCGATATATATTTAAATATGCTTACATATAAAATCCGCGATGGAGTGAAGCCGCGAAAGGCGAAGCGCGATATAGCGAGGGATTACTGTATAAAACCTAAACTTGGCGTGAAGCCACGCACATTTCCACGGTAACTCATTCCTTGGCGTACGCAATTTATCCGCCCGGTTTTGCAGACTGGCGGCACCCAGTGTCAAAGCAGTGCTACTGTTCCTGTGTGATCACCCTTTCTTTCTTAGATCCACATCCACGGCGGCGGCTTTATAAATACACTGAAATTAACTGCATATTGTTTATTAGTGTAATGCATCTGATTGTAATTAACCTGCAGCAATATAATGGGCCAGGGAATAGCCATAGTATTCCAAATACCAGAACTGCTTTAGCGTTGTTACGCTCACTGCATCTTGTTCTTCTTTTTGCTGTTCCCGTTAAGGGTTGCCACTGCGGATCATCTTTTTCCATATTACTCTCACTGCACTACTCGGAGTATTTATATCACTTATCTGAGTGTGAATCACAGCAGCAGATGATCGGAAAGAGAATTATCGGTATACAGTTTCAAGTACACACGATCTCAACCACGGCAAAAAGCGTCAAAGCCTTTCCTGTACGGACCTCACGTTTCAGAAACAGTTTCATCCCAATAACTATAAACGCACTCAATCACCTCACTGTAAACTTGCACTACAGTTATAATATTGCACAACCTGCGCTACTTTATAAAGCGCGTATGATGACAATATCATTTTTAAGATGAAATGCAGCAAAATATGTTCCTTATAGTATACAGATAAAACTTTAACTTCATTTAAATAATCTGTATTGCTAATAATTAAACATGTGAGGACACGGTGCCGCAGCGTATAGCTAGTTCACGGATAGCTCCTGCCTTGCGCTGTATTCTTGCTGGTGCTGACGCGACACTGGAAGGATAGACGAATAGAATAATTAAACATGTACTACGAAGATATTTCAATGTTCCTTAAAAGTTTTGAAGAATCGCCGTTCTAAGCTTACAAATGGCTTAACGTCTATTACAGAGCTGATTGTGTGGCGATTGGAGAAAGAAAAGTATGGACAGGAATTGGAGGTTAGTACGTTTGAAAGAGACAGTACTTCTGTAATAAATTATTTCATCGAAGGTCACACATGGTGCAGCAAGCCTCTTGCGTGAGATATGAACAATCACTGCGCCACCGTGTTCCCATGTTTCATAACATGCTTTCATTCCTATCATCATGAAAATGATATCACGTATACATCTCAGTATTTTAATTATTCAGAGAGCTGTAATATCTCAAATGCAATGGATTCTGTGTCCTGTCGGAGAAAGAGAAAGAACGGAAGCACGTAGTGATTCACACACATAGAGCACATAGAAGATCGAACACAGAAAAAAGCATTTAACATGCTACTTGAGAAACTAGTAAAATAAACGATTTTAAGATGAAGTTTATGATGTTCTACTTTAATGGCAAAATAAACTACGTGATTAAAGTGGAAATTTCGAGATTAAAGTTGACATTTCATGCTTTTTTCCCACTGTGTGCCTATGTTTTTTGTCTGTACCCTATTAAGCTTTCATATGACACTCAGACGGTGGGCTACAACTCGCCTTTTCACGGCGACTTTGATATGTGATTTCTTTTTTATTTCGGGCACTGTGCGACTTTGTGAATTTGATCTTTCGAGTTTTTCCGACACTCTGTCACTCGATCAACTTTCTTTTGTTGATTATACCACTGTTTAAACCAACAAATAGTATGTTTTTTCCTTTGCCTCCACTTGGTATTCGCTGAAATTCTTATATTTTCCCCTGTGCTTTTCCCATTGTCTTTTCACAGAAGGCTATTTATATTGATTTGCATATTCAAAGAGGCGTAATTCTGGGGAAAGTTGGGGCGGGACAGAAGGCGCGTGCACGTGCGTTACTTTTCACGCAAATCGGGATTTATGTAGTGGAAGAACGTGAAAGTATGCGTGCGCACAGATTCCTGCATCTGGATTTTTCTGTGCGTACGCACATTCCCGCTTTTGTGCTTACGCCATGTTATAGTGTGAGTTCTACGCACGGCGTTATACATGAGGCCCCAGGACTGGTTATGCATTTTTTTTAAATTAATATAATATTCCTAACCTTAGAACCAGTTTTACATGACAAATGCATATATACCATTTTTGTGAAGAAATAACTTTTACTTTACCTTTAAGGTCACAGAAGAGGGAGCTTAGGTAGCAGATCATTGTGTTTGTGAAGGAGTTTGTAAGCATAAGTGTCATCTTTGGATTTACCTTTCTTTGTGACATATTGCCTTGTTTTCTGCACCTTGAATAGTGGATAGTGTTTAGGACTTTTTTGCCTTTTTCGCTATTTTCAGCAGTTTTGTTACTTAGTAGCTAAAAATATACCTCAAACACTTTTGAAAACTTTAAGCGCCTTTTGTATATAAAAAATGGTTTGCCTCTATTTTGTTTTTGTCAGCTTTGAGTTATTAGTTTTCATATTTTACGTATTTTCCATTATATTTTTAATGAGGCTCCATTTTTTTCAATGCGCTTCTATTCCATGTGCTTTGTGGGTGGAGCCTCCAGGAGGCGGGGTCACCTTGACATCACCACTCTTGAGCCTTCCCTCTGGCTATTTAAGGCCAGACAAGAGAAAACTTAGGTAGCAGATTATTTAGTTTGTAAAGGAGTTTGTAAGTTTTACAGTTTTCTTCAGATTTACTGTTTTTTTTTATGACTTATCGTCCTGTTTTCTGCATCTTGAATAGTGAATCATGTTTTGAGCATGTCCTTTTTGTTATCTTAAGCCTTTTTGTAAATAAACTCCCAGTTTTTAAAGATAACAGTTTGGAATTGTCTTTTTCAAGCCAGAGTTGTCATGGTTGCATCTCTCTTTTAAGGTATTTTTGTATATCTTTGGCCTTATATGGTCTTTTTGAACTTACAAATTTGGCCTACTATATTGCTACCTGTTGAGGCTGTAGCCTGCAGCTTGGGATCTTAACTTGTGATGTTCAGTTTTTGTACCCTTGCCCTGTAGGATCTGTATCCAAACAGTCACTGAGTCTGATGTTTACTTGTTCACCTCTTTTGTAAGTTGCTTTGAATAAAAGTACCAGTTAAGCAAATAAATGTAAATATAAAATATGCTCCTTTCTTGATTTGATTTCAAGGTAGATAGATAGATAGATAGATATGAAAGGGAGTTTAAGATAGATAGATGTGAAAGGTACTACAGTATATAATAGACAGATAGATAGATAGATAGATAGATAGATAGATAGATAGATAGATAGATAGATAGATAGATAGATAGATAGATAGATAGATAGATAGATAGATAGATAGATAGATAGATAGATATGAAAGGGAGTTTAAGATAGATAGATACTGTAGATAGAGAGCAAAGGCACTATATAATAGATAGATAGATAGATATGAAAGGCACTATATAATAGATAGATAGATAGATAGATAGATAGATAGATAGATAGATAGATAGATAGATAGATAGATAGATAGATAGATAGATAGATAGATAGATAGATAGATAGATAGATAGATAGATAGATATGAAAGGCACTAAATAATAGACAGATAGATAGAGAGCAAAGGCACTATATAATAGATAGATATGAAAGGCACTATATAATAGACAGATAGATAGATAGATATGAAAGGCACTATATAATAGATAGATAGATAGATAGATAGATAGATAGATAGATAGATAGATAGATAGATAGATAGATAGATAGATAGATAGATAGATAGATATGAAAGGGAGTTTAAGATAGATAGATGTGAAAGGTACTACAGTATATAATAGACAGATAGATCGATAGATATGAAAGGGAGTTTAAGATAGATAGATACTGTAGATAGAGAGCAAAGGCACTATATAATAGATAGATAGATAGATAGATAGATAGATAGATAGATAGATAGATAGATAGATAGATAGATAGATAGATATGAAAGGCACTATATAATAGATAGATAGATAGATAGATAGATAGATAGATAGATAGATAGATAGATAGATAGATAGATAGATAGATAGATAGATAGATAGATAGATAGATAGATAGATATGAAAGGCACTATATAATAGATAGATAGATAGATAGATAGATAGATAGATAGATAGATAGATAGATAGATAGATAGATAGATAGATGTGAAAGGCCCTATATAATCGATAGATAGATAGATAGATAGATAGATAGATAGATAGATAGATAGATAGATAGATAGATAGATAGATAGATAGATAGATAGATAGATAGATATGAAAGGCACTATGTAATAGATAGATAGATAGATAGATAGATAGATAGATAGATAGATAGATAGATAGATAGATAGATAGATAGATAGATATGAAAGGTACTATAAAATAGATACATAGATAGATATGAAAGGCACTATATGATAGATAGATAGATAGATAGATAGATAGATAGATAGATAGATAGATAGATAGATAGATAGATAGATAGATAGATAGATAGATAGATAGATAGATAGATAGATAGATATGAAAGGCACTATAAAATAGATAGATAGATAGATAGATAGATAGATAGATAGATAGATAGATAGATAGATAGATAGATAGATAGATAGATAGATAGATAGATAGATAGATAGATAGATAGATAGATATGAAAGGCACTATATGATAGATAGATAGATAGATAGATAGATAGATAGATAGATAGATAGATAGATAGATAGATAGATAGATAGATAGATAGATAGATAGATAGATAGATAGATAGATAGATAGATAGATAGATAGATAGATATTTGCTCTATTATTGCACAGTTTACAGGACACCAACCTAAACCCATTAGATAAAGGGCACTTGAATTAACAAATTTCCAGTCTTTGTTTTTGTTTATTTATGCATTTTATTGATTGAGTAACATTGCCCGACATCACCTAGCAGCATGTGCCATTTCCAACAGTAACAGAGCAAGTTGCTGCCCTTTGCCCGCTGTTGCTGTGTTAAACTCTGACTCGCCACAGCCTCGTGTTTAGTATTTGGCTCAAGCAATGTTTGAATATACTGTATGCAACCTGAAACTGAACTCTGACTTCAGGTCCACTTTGACTTTATTTTATGCTTTCAGGCAGGCTGACTATCAGGTGCATAAAAATTCTACAGCATAGATTAATTTTTCATTTTGTTTCATGAACCTCATACCTCATGTCATGTTTTCTCTTACCTTGTATGAGGGTCCCAGAGCACCACATTCCTCCAAGAATGAAATCAAATACAGTATTGGTGCTGGTAACCAACTGCATTTCTCTTGAAAATACGGACATATTCAAAATTAAATGGTAACGTGATCTTTACAAAAGGTTAACATGTAGCAGTTTTATGCAAATTGATTTAAAAATTATGTGGAACAAAAAAATAGGCACCTCAGTAGCAAATTAAATTATTAATTTATAGACTCATTATTGTCACAGGTACAGGGTACAGAAGAATTTTCCCTTGCATGTACTGTAAATTACAGGTGGGTATCAGTGGAACTATACCCTTTATTATCAATCAGACAATTGACGTTTATGTTATATAGCACCATTCATGGAATGTATCAGGGTTCTCTGTGTTTAAATGAAACATAATTGGTGAGATTAAATACTGATTACTTTGTAGCCATTTTTTCATCTCTGTTTTTCTAAATCCACACTTAAGCACATTGACATAAACATTGGTATGGTTTCAGACCAAAAAATAAATTCTAAATTATCAACATATCAGCACCAATCAAATTGTTTGTAACATTTTTTCCATCTGGGTATTCTGGCTTTGCTTCCATACACACAATTTTGTGCAGTTTGGGTAAAGTGGGAATCCCAGATTATCCCCTCTGAAACAGTGAGTTTGTGTTCACAAGTGTTCCCTTTAATGGACTGGCACCACGTTCATGTTCTTGTGCCCAGTGCTGCTAGGACTAGCAGGTTTGACATCATTATGCTACACTCTGTGGTCAAAAGAATGTGGACAGCCCTCCAAATGACCGAGTTCAGGTGTTTCAGCCGCACCCACTGGTAACAGGTACATAAAATCAAGCACACAACCATGGAATCGCCATCGACAATCAGAATGAGGAGCCCAGTGACTTAAAGTGTGGCACTGTCATAGGATACCAGCATTGCAATGAGTAGGTAGATGAAATGTCTGCTCTGCTAGATCCGCTCCGGTCAAATGCTAGTGCTATTATTGTGAAGTGGATGCGGCAAAGAACAACAGCTCAGCCCCAAATGGAAGACCACGCATATTTAAAAGAGCAGGGCTACCAGATATTGAAGCACATAGTGCATAAAAATCACCTCTCCTCTGTGGCATCACTTGCACAATAGTTTCAGATTGCCTCTGGAAGTAACATCAGCACAAGAACCGTGCATCGGGAGCTTCACGAAATGGCTTTCCATGGCTGGGAAGCTGCACATAAGCCTAAGATCCCAGTCAGCAATGTCAAGCATCAGCTGGAGTGGTGTAAAGCAAATCACCATTAGACTCTGGAGTAGTGGAAAGGTGGAGTGTTGAATAGCGCTACACTATCTATCAGAAATAAACTGGATGCATTAGGATTAAAAGTCAAGACGGAGGTAAAAAGCTTAGGGGTAACTGTTGACTGTAATCTGAATTTTAAATCACATATTCATCAGACCACTAGGAGAGCATTTTTTCACTTAAGAAACACAGCAAAAGTTAGACCTCTTATATCATTGAAAGATGCTGAGAAATTAGTTCCCGTGTTTGTTTTCATTCAACTAGATTACTGTAACGCACTCCTCTCAGGACCACCCAAAAAAGACATCAATCATTTGCAACTAGTGCAGAATGCAGCTGCTAGAATCCTAAGTAGTAAAAGAAAATCCGAACACATTTCTCCAGTTTTGATGTCACTACACTGGTTACCTGTGTCATTCAGGATTGACATTAAAATTCTGCTTATGGTTTATAAAGCCTTAAATAATCTCGCCCCATCTTATATATCGGAATGTTTGACATCTTATATTCCAAATCGTAACCTTAGATCCTCAACTGAGTGTCTCCTTAGAATTCCAAGAGCAAAACTTAAAAGAAGTGGTGAGGCGGCCTTCTGCTGTTATGCACCTAAAATCTGGAATAGCCTGCCAGTAGGAATTCGCCAGGCTAATACAGTGGAGCACTTTAAAAAAACTGCTGAAAACACATTACTGTAACATGGCCTTCTCATAACTTCACTTTAATTTAATCCTGATACTCTGTATATTCAATTCATAATGATAACTATTCATGGTGGCTCTAAAATCTGTACTAACCTATAGTCTCTCTTCTGTTTCTTTTTCTGGTTTCTTTGTGGTGGTGGCCTGCGCCACCACCATCTACTCAAAGCACCGTGATGTTCCAACATTGATGGATTAAAAGCCAGAAGTCTGCATGACCATCATCATCAAGTCCTTCCGTGAAACCCTAAATACAAAGAGGACTATTAAATTTATGTGAGGTAGAATGCCCAGAGGGGACTGGGTGGTCTCGTGGCCTGGAACCCCTGCAGATTTTATTTTTTTCTCCAGCCGTCTGGAGTTTTTTGTTTTGTTTTTTCTGTCCTCCCTGGCCATCGGACCTTACTCTTACTCTATGTTAATTAATGTTGTCTTATTTTAATTTCTTATTTTGTCTTTTATTTTTCTTTTCTTCATTATGTAAAGCACTTTGAGCTACATTTTTTGTATGAAAATGTGCTATATAAATAAATGTTGTTGTTGTTGTATCTGGCAGTCTGTTTGGATACATTTGGGTTTGATCAATGCCACCTTCTGGACTGTATAGTGCTTACTGTGGAGTTTAATGGAGGAGGAAAAATGCCAGGGTTTGGGCTACACACTCGAGTGGCCTGCACACAGTGCTATCCTCAACTCTAGTGAACACTTTTGGGATGAAATTGAATAATAATTGAGAGGTTGGTCTTCTTGACCAACATCATTACTAGATAGATAGATAGATAGATAGATAGATAGATAGATAGATAGATAGATAGATAGATAGATAGATAGATAGATAGATAGATAGATAGATAGATAGATAGATAGATAGATAGATAGATAGATAGATAGATAGATAGATAGATAGATAGATAGATAGATAGATAGATAGATAGATAGATACTTTATTAATCCAAAGGGGAAATTCACATACTCCAGCAGCAGCATACTGATACAAAAAACAATATTAAATTAAAGAGTAATAAAAATGCATGTAAAAACAGACAAAAACTTTGAATAATGTTAGCTTTTACCCCCCCCCCCCCCCGGGTGGAATTGAAGAGTCACATACAGTACAGTAGTGTGGTGGAGTAACGATCTCCTCAGTCTGTCAGTGGAGCAGGACGGTGACAGCAGTCTGTTGCTGAAGCTGCTCCTCTGTCTGGAGATGACACTGTTTAGTGGATGCAGTGGATTCTCCATGATTGACAGGAGCCTACTCAGTGCCCGTCGCTCTGCCACAGATGTCAAGCTCACAAATGCTCCTTTTGCTGAATGGGCACAAATTCCCACAGACATACTCGAACATTTTGTGGAAAGAAGAGTGGAGACTGTAAAAGATGCAACTAGGGACCAACTCCATATTAATGCTCATTGTTTTGGAACATGATGTCCGACAAGCTGATATAGGTGGAATGGTATGGCGTCCACATACCTTTGGCCACGAATTATGTGTTATATTATAGTCTGACTTGGCCTCAGTGCTGGTTGAAGCCCATTTGGAGCCCTAGGCAGGAGGGATGGATGTTGTCACTTGATGTCCATAACGGGTAGTCGTTATTATTACAATTCGATGACCACCTGTTTCCCCCTGGAGTGGGCACCCCTTCAGTAGCACAAATGGCTCCATTTGTGTATATAGCGCAGACTTTAAGAAGTGCAGGCCCCTTTGTGTATGAAGCATCAGCACTTTTACTTTCATAAATGGTGCCCAGTGGGTAACAGTGGCCACATAATATCATCACATTTTGACGACCATCTCCCTTGGAATTAGAACATTAGAACACTCTAGATGAGAACAGGCCATTCAGCCCAACAAAGCTCGCCAGTACTATCCACTTATTTCTTCCAAGAAAACATCAAGTCGAGTTTTGAAAGACCCTAACGTCTTACCGTCTACCACACTACTTGGTAGCTTATTTCAAGTTTCTGTCGTTCTTTGTGTAAAGAAAAACTTCCTAATGTTTGCGTGAAATTTTCCCTTAACAAGATTCCAACTGTGTCCCCGTGTTCTTGGTGAACTCATTTTAAAGTCACCGTCTCGATCCACTGCACTGATTCCCTTCATAATTTTAAACACTTCAGTCAGGTCTCCTCTTAATCTTCTTCTGCTTAAACTGTAAAGGCTCAGCTCTTTTAATCTTTCCTCATAATCCATCCCCTGTAGCCCTGGAATCAGCCTAGTCGCTCTTCTCAGGACCTTTTCTAGTGCTGCTATGTCCTTTTTGTAGCCTGGAGACCAAAACTGCACTCAGTACTCCAGATGAGGCCTCACCAGTGTGTTATAAAGCTTGAGCAGAACCTCCTGTGACTTGTGCTCCACACATCGTGCTATATATCCTAACATTCTGTTAGCCTTCTTAATGGCTTCTGAACACTGTTGGGAAGTCGATAGCTTAGAGTCCACTATGACTCCTAAATCCTTCTCATAAGGTGTACTCTCGATTTTACGACTGTCCATTGTGTATTCAAACCTAACATTTTTACTTCCAATGTGTAATACTTTACATTTACTGACATTAAATGTCATCTGCCACAAATCTGCCCAAGCCTGTATGCTATCCAAGTCCTTCTGTAATGATATAATGGATTCCAAATTATCTGCTAATCCACCTATCTTGGTATCATCTGCAAACTTAACCAGCTTGTTACTTATATTCCTATCTAAATCATTTATATATATATTAAAAATAGCAGCGGCCCTAGCACTGACCCCTGCTGGTCACCACTCTTAACATCAGCCAGTTCTGATGAGGTTCCTCGCACTATCACCCTCTGCTTCCTTTGTCTGAGCCAATTCTGCACCCATCTACAAACATCACCCTGAACTCCCACCTCTTTTAATTTGATGCCCAACCTCTCATGTGGCACCTTATCAAATGCTTTCTGAAAGTCCAGATAAATAATATCATAAGCTCCACTTTGATCGCATCCTTTTGTTGCCTCCTCATAGAATTCCAGCATGTTAGTAAAACACGACCTCCCTATTCTGAACCCATGCTGACTGTTCCTAATAACTCCTGTCCTTGCCAGGTGTTGCTCGATCTTATCCTTAATAATTCCTTCCATTAATTTTCCTGTGATGCATGTTAAGCTTACTGGCCTATAGTTGTTTGGATCTGCCCTGTCACCCTTTTTTTATAATGTAATGATATTTGCCATTTTCCAGTCCTTCGGAATCTCTCCAGTGAGCAGTGACTTCCTAAAAATATGCGTCAAGGGTTTATATCTGTACTCGCTAGCCTCCTTAAGAACATGAGGATAAATATTATCTGGTCCTGGTGATTTGTTCGATTTCAGCTTATTTAATCTGAGCAGTACTTCTCCCTCTACAATTTCCAAATCCCTCAGTACCTCCTTAGTAGTCCCTGTTACCTCTGGGAGGTTATCCACTTGCTCACTTGTAAACACCTCAGAAAAATATAAGTTTAAGGCATCCGCTAGTTCACTGTCTGTATCTTTTAATTCCCCTTTACTATTCCTGATGCACTTGATCTCCTCCTTGACTGTTCTTTTACTACTAAAATACTGAAAGAATCTCTTAGGGTCGTCTTTCGCCTTATCTGCTGTATTCCTCTCCAACTGTCTTTTAGCCTTCCTGATATCCTTCTTAATGGTTGCCCTCATGTTCTAATACGCTCTACAATTCACTTTGCAGTCATTAGTCTTATATGCCTTATAAAGCAGTTTTTTCCTTTGCAACTTCTTTTTTAAATCTTTATTAATCCACCGTGGAGTTTTTTTTTAGTTTCCTATTAATTCCAAATTTATGTCTGTATCTGTCCTGCATTACATGTAAAACATTTTTAAACCTGTTCCACTGCTCCTCGACTGTCTCCACACTTAAAAGCTTATCCCAGTGTATCCTACTTAGACTTTGTCGCATCTGCTCAAAATTAGCCATACCAAAGTTCAACTTAAAAATTTTAGTCTTTGCATCTGCACTCTTAGAAAACACTGAGAATTGTATTACATTATGGTCACGTGACCCTAGTGGTTCAATCACCTCTACACCCTCAATTCTATCCTGATTATTACAAACTACTAAATCCAGACAGGCTTCGCCCCGTGTTGGTGCTTTAACATGCTGTGTTAGAAAACAGTCACTGATTACTTCTAAAAACTCCTGCTCTTGTACTCCGCCATATGTAAGGTTATCCCAGTTAATATTTGGATAATTAAAGTCCCCAATGACTATAATATCTCCCTGTAAACTTGCCTTTTTGATATTACTAAAAAGATGTGTGTTTAATTTGGAGTGTGCACCCCTTCAGTAGCACAAAAGGTGGTCCTTTGTGTATATACGGCTGAGTTTAAGGAGTGTGTGCCACTTTTACTTTCATAAATGATGCCCAAAGGGTAACAGCAGCTACTTTGTATCATCAGAGATCATCAACCATCAGGATCCCCTGGGTATCAGGAACACACGTCCCTTAACTTTCATAAATTTTTCATTGTCGGCAGTCATCCCAAATGTGCCATAGAACAGGCTATCCACCAGAAGCTAGAGAGTACTTGGATGGGAGACCATCAAGAAAAAGCTTGGGTAGCTGCTGGATGAGGTGTTGGTGAGGCCAGCGGGGGGCGCTTTCCTTGTGGTCTGTGTGTGGATTCCAATGCCCCCAGTGCAGTGATAGGGACACTGTGCTGTAAATATGGTGCCATTCTTAATTTAGATGATATGTAAAACCGAGGTCCGGACTTTCTGTGGTTATTAAGGAATCCTGGGCATCTTTCAAAAATAGTTGGATTTAATCCCGATGTCCATCACAGCATCGTCCATTCTGGCCCCCTAATCACACCTTGTCTCTAATTGGCTAACTATCTCACCACTTCACCACCTAACAGCTAATGCGTGGTGGGCATACCAGCACAAAAATGGCTGCCGTTGCATCATGCAAGTGTGTGCTACACATTGGTGGTGGTTGAAGTGACTCCCCACTTACTATGTAAAGCACTTTAAGTAGTGAGAAAATTAATATATAAATATAATTCATTAATTAAAAAATGGCAGCCCTCAAATGACAGTGCCATAGGAAGCTGCCCGGGTCTACTAATGGATTGTCCGGCTCTGCTTGACGCTTTATTTTAATATTAACTATGTTTCTATTTTATTTCTAAAGAATATATTTTAGTATTAACATTTTCCCTTTGATATTATTTCAGAATGTTTTCAAATACTGACATTATCCTCATAGTACTGTACTTATCAGTATATTTTAATATTATTTTATTTAAGCATTTAGTTCACTTTTAACCTTCTTACATTTCAAATTATATAAAAGTATATTTTAATATTAAACTTCTCCTTGGCACTCTTAAATAGCATACACACAGTACCCCGACTGCTTACCTTTATGCTTACCAAGGAGGAAAATGCTGTTCCTAATTCTGCCCGAGGCATTACTGTCCAAGTTCAGTAGGAAAGCCATCGACAACAGAAGGCGCAAGCTGCCTCCAAGTCAAACAAAGCCACTGGGCCTGAATTGATTCCACTGGTAATGTGGCTGGAAATGAAGGACGCTCTCTCACCCCTGTTAGCAAAACTCTTCGAGCAGTTCATCTTAGGGTAGGGAAAGGACCGCACAAGCGAATTTCATTTTAATATCTAAAAAGTGATCCTGATGATTGTTGAGGAATACATCTCAGTTTCATCAAAACTAAGTCATTTCATCTACAATCAGAAATACCCTGGAAATTTTACAGGAGGATAAAAAGCCATAGCTGACATGAACAAAGGAAAGGAGCATCCAGATAAATAGTTTTAAAGTTGACAGATAGTCAAGTGCAGGTTCACACTGAGCACATATATGACAGACGTCAAATAGACACCATGGTGAACATTATGCATCCTGCAACATCATCCAACATCATCATCATTGTTCATTTTGGCGATGGGTCAGTGATGTTCTGGAGAGGCATATTCTTGGAGGGCCACACAGACCTCCACGTGCTAGACTACGATACCCTGACTGCTGTTAGGTGCTGGGATGAAATCCTCAGAGCCATTGTTAAACCTTACGCTGGTGCAGTGAGCCCTGGATTCCCCCTGGTGCAGGACAATGCCCGGCCTCATGTGGCCAGAGTGTGTCGGCAGTTCCTGGATGACGAAGGCATTGATGCCATTGACTGGTTCACACGCCCCGCAGCTCTCCTCATATAATGGTCCATCTCCTGGTATCTCCTCCATGTTTGAGACTCTGCTGACACAGAGACACAGCAAACCTTCTTGCAATGGCACGTATGGATGTGCCATCCTGGAATAGCTAGACTACCTGTGCAACCTGAATCGGCTGCAGGTACCACTGGTCACTACCAGTAGTGACAAGGACACTAGCAAAACACAAAACTAGAGGAGAATCAGTCAGGTAGGATAAGGAGAGAGCAATTGTCTGTGGCCACCATTCCCTTTTTTGGTGGGTTGTCATGCTGTGGCCTCTCCAGTGCCCCTGTTATCTGTGCAACCTGAATTGGCTGCAGGTACCGCCGAAGAGGACATGAGCAAAACACAAAACTAGAGGAGAATCAGTCAGGTAGGATAAGGAGAGAGCAATTGTCTGTGGCCACCATTCCCTTTTTTGGTGGGTTGTCGTGCTGTGGCCTCTCCAGTGCCCCTGTTATCTGTGCAACCTGAATTGGCTACAGGTATCGCCGACGAGGACACTAGCAAAACACAAACTAGAGGAGAATCAGTCAGGTAGGATAAGGAGAGAGCAATTGTCTGTGGCCACCATTCCCTTTTTTGGTGGGTTGTCGTGCTGTGGCCTCTCCAGTGCCCCTGTTACCTGTGCAACCTGAATTGGCTGCAGGTACCGCCGACGAGGACACGAGCAAAACACAAAACTAGAGGAGAATCAGTCAGGTAGGATAAGGAGAGAGCAATTGTCTGTGGCCACCATTCCCTTTTTTTGGTGGGTTGTCATGCTGTGGCCTCTCCAGTGCCCCTGTTGTCCACTTTCATTTGCACCAAAGCAGGTGAAGTTGACTCACAATGGCTTCTGCATCCTAACTGGACACATTGATATCCCTGACGGTTCACTGACTTGGTGTTAGACTGAGATGATTAAGTGCTTCCTTCATTTTTTTGAGCTGTATATTTTCTGAATCTACTTTAAGAACAAATGTATCAGGAATGAACTATTAGAACAAAATGGAGGCAGACAAAATAAACTGTCATGTAGGAAAATCCTCCCGATCTTCTGCTGGACTGGCGAACGGACATAACCACAAATGAAGCAAACAGGCCAATAGCAGAACGGAAAATACTTTCTATTAAAGAAAACTATTTCTCTTCTCACATGGATATTCAAAGTTCACCATCTACCGTACACTTTTTAAAATCAAAAGAATACACATTTTGCTAAACAGAACCCTCGGCGTCGGTAGACTGATTCTCCAGCTAATTCTATTTGTGTGCTCTCCCGTTTTCATAACACGGTATGTTTTGTGTTCTTTATATCGCCATCTGTTTCCTGTCAGGTAGGGCGCTCGGCTTTTTTCTTTCCTAACCACTGCCTGATATTCCATTTTATCATAGATTTTCTTTACACTTCACCAGCTGTTATGCTCTTTTTATTTAGAAAGGAAAGCAAAAGAAAAAAAAAAAAAACGAAAACTACTTCATCTTCAGAAATGCGGCTCACTGTGTTAGTCCTCTGCGTGAGAAACGACACAAATGTCCAATTTTGTTTCCATCTTGTATTACATGAATAAATAATAACAAACAAACAACTTTTCAAATATTATTATTTTAAATACCTAATCTAAGCAATCACATGATTATTTGCATCAATCCATCCATTTAGCAGAGCAGCTGAATCTAATTTGAGGGTCACCTGTCATCGAGGGGCGAAACGCAGGACGAGAGGAGCTGTTGGGGTCAGAATGAGCAGCAGGATTCTCTCTTTTGAATTTCAGATCCACCAGTTGGGTGGTGGAGTTGTTAGCACAGAGCATCACAGCTAGACCCTGTTAGGACCACTTTATGGCTTATTCGTTTTCATTTCTGCTTTTCATATTTTGTATGGCTTTTACTTTTTTTCAGGTAGTGTCATTTACCGTTTTCACCGTTTTGTGTGTTTGTTTTCTTGTGGGCATTTTTGCATTTTACGGTACATTTATTCACTTACCAATGTGATGGACAACACCTATGGGCTGTGTGAATTAGGACGCTGTATAGCGCCCGACCCGGCACAGACTCAGACTGAGGCACGTGTACAACACAAGAAGACTTTTATTTTCTTCAGCTGGAGGGAACCTCCCAGCCACAACACAGTCCCAAAGCCCTTAAATCACACAACAACACTCTCTTCTCAAACCACCACTCCTCCCTGGCAACCTCATCCTCTTCCTCCCGATTCTGGCTCCTGAGTGGTGGTTGCTGGCCCTTTTTAGAGCCCACCCGGAAGTGCTCCATGTGCTTGATCACGTGTTTCTGATTGCACTTCCAGGTGGGGCTCTAGAGTTGTCCAGGCCGACTCAGAGACCCATGCAACACCCCCTGGTGGCCACCCCAGATCACAACAGGGCTGTGGAGAACTCCATCTCCCATGGAGCCCTGCGGGAAACTGAGGCACCATTGTCAGCCAGGTAGGCTGCCACCAAGCATCCCAGGGGAGGTACTGAGACGCCCATGATTGCTCCCCTGGAACATATGTAGAAGGGGCGTCCCGGCCGCCCGCCACATTTGACATCCCTTCTGGGATTGTTAGTCATCTATTACCTCTTTGGAATTCCAGGAGTAAAAGAAAACAGAACAATCCCTGTCTTTCCAAGGGATTTGGATGCCAACAATACAAAGTGGAATGGAGCAAAGACCATTACCGGGCCGGGAGGCCCATATAATGGAAGGACATGGGGAGAAAAGTGGAAGTGGCTATAGTCTCCCCTGATACAGGTCAGGTCAGGTTGGGGAGAATTCACTGGTACAGCACGTTGCCGCACCAACCCACGACGAAACAGCTCAGGATCCTGGTTGGCAACCCACCAGGCAGACATGCGGTCCAGTCCCACCCTCTGGAAAAGACCCTCTCTCTGCCACAGCCAGGTGTTATGTGGGCGACCCCCTGGCCTACTCTGGCCAATCGGGTCCTTAACAATGAGGATCACGCTTGGAGAATCATGCCACAAGGGCCGTAGTGCCGTAACTGACGCTCCCTCACAATGCAGTAATTTGCCTCATTCAGGACTCCATGAGCAACTACTCATTCAACACAAAGTCATACCAGCGGTACCCAAGGATTCTCCGAAGGGACACAATACTGAAGGAGTCCAGTCTTCATCTCAGGTCACTGGATACCATCCATGACTCACAACCATATAGCAAAACAGGAAGCACCAGGACTTTAAAGACTTGGACCTTTGTCCTTTTGGATAGATATCGTGAGTGCCACACACTCCTTTCCAGCGACCTCATGACCCCCATGCTCTCTTAATCTGTCTACTGACTTCATAGGAAGAGTCACCAGAGACATAAATGTCACTGTCGAGGTAAGTAAACCTCTCGATGAGGTCGACACTCTCTCCGCAAATACACAAGATGGAAGCATCCCTGGTCTTCTCTACCCATACAGACACCTGCTAGGCATGCTGGGAGTTGTAGTGCTGTGGAGCAGCCCTGTTGGTTTCTGTGGGTGCCACCATGGGGTGCTGCAGGGATCCGTGATTCCTACTCTGACCCTCAAGTGCTTATTGTGTCCGATGCCCTGGCAGTACTCCCGGGTCTTGCATAAAAAGATCCACACTGTCTCACCCAGGAGAGTTGGAGTTGAATGGAAGAAGCACAAAGCTCACCTGGGAGGAATGGAAGGAGGTATGAAGAAAGAGAAAAAGAATAGCGATTGTGCTTGTCGTGGTATTATTATATAAACAGAAGCCTTTGTTAATTTATTATAATCTACCTTTACTTGAACTTGGGACTTGTGTCATTGTGGTTTTGTCTGGGGTTTGGGATGCTGCAACGCCCCCCTAGTGGTCACAACTTATATGCAACATGTGTGTAATGCTTGAGTCTATCCCTTTAGTAGCATTACCCATAGTGCCGTGTAGCTGATACAAAAAAGAAGAAATTAAGAATCCACATGCTTTATTTGATAGCAGCACTTCCAACAACACATGCTGAGGGACGCGGTCATTTGCTTTTTCCAAATCTACAAAACACATAAAACACAAGGGTTATCATACTCCTGTTCTATGCACCCTCGAGAAACTGCACCAGGGAGAAGAGTTGGTCTACTCTTTGATGAAGTAACTGAAGTAAATATAAATAAGAGAAGAGAATTCCTGTCTTTCCACGGGAGTTGGATGCCAACAATGTGAAGTGGAATGGAGGAAGGACCTTTACCAGGCCAGGAGGCCAATACAATGAAAAGACAGGGGGAGACAACTGGACATGGCTATAGTCTCCCCGATACAAAAGATGGAAGCATCCCTGTAATGTGCTTGAGACATTGTTGAAGGAAAGCCTGTGTAAGTTATTTTATTGTCTTTAATGTCAACCCAGAACTTGTGTCTTTGCTGTTGTGCCTGGGCTTTGGGGTGCTGCAGCACCCCCTACAGATCACACTAGACACTTTTAAGATAGAAAGAAAGGCACCTATTGAATAAAATGTATTATTGTTATTATTATTATTTATCTAAAGTGATTTAAAAAAGAGGGCAAACGTAATAAAGTAGACACCAGTCCGGGGGACTGTTTTAGAAACAAGAGTCACAAAATAACGATACAAAATTGACCATAAAAAGTGAAGAGCTCAAAAGCAAACAACACAAGACTAGTTAGTCTTTTCCAAAAAAATATGAACTTCACATCAAGCCATTGTCAAACAGAAAGAAATCCCAAAACAGAGGACGCTTTTCAAACACAGTGAAGGAGTCAGCAGTTTGGATGGAGGTGGGCAACTTTTTCCACCAGCTAGGATATACATGAGAATTCAGCCTGAATTGAGATTTAATGCCACGTAAAGGTGGTCCCATGAGATACCACCCATTAAATCAACAATTTATTTGTTGTATAGCCTGAAATAACACAAGGAATGCCTCAATCAGGCTATTTAACTGGCAGTGGTTTTTGACAACCCACCAGTCTTGACTCCCTAAGAAAACAAGAAAAAACTCCCAAAAACTCTTGGAAGAAATCTTGTGAAAGGCCATTATCAGACCGAGTGGGTGATGCTGAGCTTGAAGCAATATGTGGGTAACATTATATCAGAAAGTGGGCAATGCTAGAGACTTAGATGACCTTTGGCAATATAGGGGGCACCACACATGCTATAACAAATATATCAGGAACATGAACCGTGCTGAGGTTTTCACATGTGAGGCTGTCACAGGGCTATCGAAACCTCATTGTGCCTCACAGGGGTCAGTGCTAGGGCTGCTGCTTTCTTTAATATTTATAAATGATTTGGATAGGAATATAAGTAACAAGCTGGTTAAGTTTGCAGATGATACCAAGATAGGTGGATTAGCAGATAATCTCAAATCTATTGAATCATCACAGAGGGACAATGAGGTATGGAACACATAATGAGGTACAACAAGTTCTGGTGTGCCACTTTTGGTACAAATCAGCTTGTAGTCAACATCAGTGGCTTGTTCCTGACCACAGGATTACCAGTGGCTGTAGCTTCTTTCAGTGGTGGCCTATCCTCGATAGCCCTGTGACAGCCTCACAAGGATAGATAGATAGATAGATAGATAGATAGATAGATAGATAGATAGATAGATAGATAGATAGATAGATAGATAGATAGATAGATAGATAGATAGATAGATAGATAGATAGATAGATAGATAGATAGATAGATAGATAGATAGATAGATAGATAGATAGATAGATAGATAGATAGATAGATTCACATACTTCAGTAGCAGCATACTGATAAAGACAATATTAAATTAAAGAGTGATAACAATGCAGGTATGCAGACAGACAATAACTTTGTATAATGTTAACGTTTACCCCCCCCCCCCCCCCGGTGGAATTGAAGAGTCACATAGTGTGGGGTAGGAACGATCTCCTCAGTCTGTCAGTAGAGCAGGACGGTGACAGTAGTCTGTCGCTGAAGCTGCTCCTCTGTCTGGAGATGATCCTGTTCAGTGGATGCAGTGGATTCTCCATGATTGACAGGAGTCTGCTCAGCGCCCGTCGCTCTGCCACAGATGTCAAACTGTCCAGCTCCATGCCTACAATAGAGCCTTCCTCACCAGTTTGTCCAGGTGTGAGGTGTCCCTCTTCTTTATGCTGCCTCCCCAGACACACCACCGTGTAGAAGAGGGCGCTTGCCACAACCGTCTGATAGAACATCTGCAGCATCTTATTGCAGATGTTGAAGGACGCCAGCCTTAAAGGGAGGTATAGTCGGCTCTGTCCTTTCTTACACAGAGCATCAGTATTAGCAGTCCAGTCCAATTTATCATCCGATAGCACCTCACATGAAAGATGCCGTCAAGCTGAAGACCAGCCAGACACAAGGCACTGTGGTGTTGCTAACACCTGTGCACCAGCATTAAATGGGGTAGCCTGTGGCGCTCCCAGCCCTTTTACATCTTCTTTGATTTTCTTCTCCACAACCCTTAGCTTTGGTTTTTGTCTATGCTTTTGTTTTCACGTTTAAAGAAGATGCCAACTCATCTTCCCCGTGGCTCAAATAAATGCTGCCCTTTTGGACTCACCATCTGTCCTGTTCAATCAAAACTGTCAACAGACCATAGTTCAACAATTAATTAAATGACAGATGTGGTTGGTTTCCATTTATGTTAATCATTTTCTACCTTGTTCTCTGTATGTTTTAACAAATCAATATCTTTATGGGCATGTGGCGGGCGGCTGGGAGCTGTGCCCAGCTGGGACGCCTAGAAGGATCGGAAGAGGGACTACGCCTCCCCTGGATCACGAGAGGGCAGCCGCCCTGGTTTGTATGGGGGCCACAGGAACTGAGCATGGAAGCTCAACCTTATAGGGGCCTGTGGTCACCACCAGGAGGCGCACAAAAGATTGTGAAGCCATGGACGTCAGCACTTCTGCCACACCCGGAGGTGCAGGGTGGAAGTATTACCAGGGACACCCGGAGTGCTTCTGGGTGCTCATGTGGCACTTCCACCACACCAGGAACTGCAGCTGGAAGCTTGTCAGGAGGCACCTGGAGCACATCCGGGTGGGAATAAAAGGGGCCATCTCCCTCCAGTTATCAGCTGGAGTCGGGTGGAAGAGGATGAAGCTCGGAGGAGAGGAGTGGAGGCAGTGATGGAAGGCTGATTATTGAAGAGGCCTGGGCTGAGGGTGTGTGGTGCAGGGGCACTGGGTTGTGTGCAGGACTTTACTCACTGTAAATAGTGTAAATAAAACGTGTTGTGGGTTTGAACATTGGTGTCTGCCTGTCTGTGCCACAGGCACTTCTACCACTATGAGTACTCTGCATTAAGTAATTTGTAAAATATATGCATTGCAATTTACCGTGTTCACCTGAAAGTAAGATCTGGTCTTATATTAATTTTAACTCCAAAAGATACACTAGGGCCTTATTTTCAGAGGATGTCTTATATTTTTTCATGTACAACAATCTACATTTATTCAAATACAGTCATGTCATCTTCTTCTGAAATATCGTCATAACTCTCCACATTCAAACCCTGAATTCCAGCCTGAATTTCTTGTGACTTTTGTGAGGATCCTTCTGGGATCGGTGTGCCTGCTTCGATGTTTGATGAATGGTTCGATGTGGTGAAGCAAAATGCCGACATACAAATATTTGTGGTGCTTTAATATTCAAGTGTCACATATTCCCCAATGTAATGACGCAATACATTTTAAAAGTCTCACATACCATCTTCTGTGCTGTCTTTTTTTTTTTTTTTTTGACCCTTCACAACAGCATCAGAATGTACAGCGGCATATTTGAGCCACAGAGAAAAAAATTAAGGACATGGTGAAAAGGTCTATTTTGTGATTAAAGTGGAAATTTAACCTCGTAGTTTACTTGATCACTAATGGTTACCGTCGTAAACATCATCTTAAAACCGACCCAGTCGTTAATCACTACCCGCTTCTGGGGCTTCCTCATGACCTGCCAGCAGCAATCGCCACACACAACACATTACATTTATAATATTCCAGCTCTCTGCGCATTTAGAATCCTTAGATTTATACTTGATATCACTTTCATGTTGAAATGTATTAAAGTATGTATGTTACATTTTACAGATAAGTTGTTAACTTCATTTAAATAATAAATACTGTTAATAATTACATACGTGGGGGAGGTACGGTGGCAGAGCGGTAGCACTGCTGCCCACAGGGAGTCACGTCCCTGGTGTTTTCTGCCTGGAGTTTGCATGTTTTCCTGGTGGGTTTCCACAATGTGCTCCAGTTTCCTTCCAAAGACATGAAGGTTTGGGGATTTGGTGAAGCTACAATGACGCCAGTGTATGTGTGTGCTTGTGTTCAGTTTGTGATAAGCTGATGCCCTGTCCAGTGATTTTCTTTCTTTCTCATGCCCGATGCTTGCTGGAATGGGTGTGTCCCCGAATTGATGGATGTAAATCATTAAACATCCATCCTTTACAGAGATATTGTGGCAAGGTGTTTTCGGAATTTAATGGATGTTTCGGGCAATTCACAACACAGCAAAGCTGAACGTCTTCTCACCGTGATGATATCTCGCACTGCCACCTGGTGGAATCTTCCAGATTTACGTATAATACGCATGCAAGTATAAACAGTACAATGCTTGCATAGCAGTAGTGTCCACAGGCGCACGCGTCGCGTCAAGTATAAACCCGGCCGTAGATAGATAGATAGATAGATAGATAGATAGATAGATAGATAGATAGATAGATAGATAGATAGATAGATAGATAGATAGATAGATAGATAGATAGATAGATAGATAGAATTTTATTTGTCCTCAGAGCAAAATTTCACCTAAAAATTATGTTTTTGTGTTTTGCAGGGATGGCCATTTTGCTTGTCCGTGTTCACCACAGTAACAATACTGAAACGATGCATAATTATACTATTGCAGCAGAATAATTATTATGTAATTACAATGCAATTATGGATCATAGTTTTTACCAGCTGTGATCAGCCTCCTTTAGAACTACATTTAGTAAAAGATCTATTCATTTATCCCTTTTTTAGCCTGTTTAATCAAATACAAATTTGTATGGAATAAAAGCTTTACCGTGAATACAAACTGAGAAAATGCCAGCCAATCTGCATGGCATATGTACTCATACCTGGCTATTTTTAATCAGCACACCTGTATCTGGGAATATGTAACCACAACAGAGACCCCATGTGGACATAAGATGAAAAAGTAAAATCTACAGAGATAGTAGTTGAACCAGGAGCTGAACATGTGTATTGAGAGCTGAGCGGCAGCAACACAGACAGCAACACCTCTCTGACCTTGGCATTACTACAGGTGGATTGTGATCTACTATTAGGGAAAATCCAGCTGTGCATCTGGGCATGGAGAGATGACAAGGATGCACCAGGTGAGCATGGGGGTGCCCCAAGGATTGGTGCTGGGCCCTCTCCTCTTTACTCCATAAACCTCTTCACTAGGACCTATCATCAAGTCCTATGGTTTATCTTATCAATTCTGTGCTATAGAATACACAACTATACCTGCACTTCCATCTGGAAGACCATATAGTGTCAGCTAGAATCTCTGATATTGCAACCTGAATGAAGGAACACCATCTCTAGCTCACTCTGGCAAAGATGGACATTCTTGCTATCCCAGCTAATCCAACTCTTCAGCACCCCATCTCTGTTCAGCTTGGTTCATTATCCCTAAAACCTGCCAAGTCAGTATGGAAATTTGTAGTGGTGACTTATGAGCTGCTGTCCTTCAAGGACTATGTTGTTATGGTCTCTTGGTCTGTACAATATCCTGGAGTTCTATCTATCTATCTATCTATCTATCTATCTATCTATCTATCTATCTATCTATCTATCTATCTATCTATCTATCTATCTATCTATCTATCTATCTATCTATCTATCTATCTATCTATCTATCTATCTATCTATCTATCTATCTATCTATCTATCTATCTATCTATCTATCTATCTATCTATCTGCAAGATCAGACCGTATCTAACAGAATATGCAGGACACCTTCTGGTCCAGGCTCTGGTGTTCTCACGGTTGGACTACTGCAACTCTCTTCTGGCAGGAGCACTGGCATGTGTCACCAAGCTGCTGCAGATGATTCAAAATTCAGTGGCATGTCTGGTGTTCAACCGTCTAAAGTGGACACATGTCACTCCTCCCTTCAGATCACAATACTGGCTTCTTGTAGCAGCATGTATTAACTTCCAGTCCTTGATGCTTGCCTACAGAGTAGTCAGTGGATCTGCACTTATACCTTGGAGACACTTGTGAGGTCTTATGTTCCATCTTGACCAATCAGGTTTGCTGATGAAAATTGTCTGATAATGCCACTTCTGTGTGGTGTCAAAGTTCAGTCCAGACTCTTTTCATGTGTAGCTCATGGCTGGCGGAATGAGCTGTCCACCTCCATTTGAAACTCTGACTCCCTCAATGTTCTCAAGATGCGTCTGAAGACCCTGGTGTTTGGTGAATTTCTGTCTAAGTGATAGCTGGTGTACTTTATTAATCCCCAAGGGGAAATTTGCTTTTTACATGACCTTTAAGGGTCAGAGCGTAGGGTCAGCCATTGTACAGTGCTCCTGGAGCAATTTTCAGGTTAAGGGTCTTTCTCTAGGGTACAAACGGAGCAGGATCCCTTCTGGTAGTACCGGGATTTTAACAGGCAACCTTCCAGATACCAGCGCAGATCCTTAGCATCATTCTGGGAATTGTTAACAAACACATTTTGTTTTGACCTCTTCACTTGCAGAAATCAATTTTGTATCCTTGTCCTGTCACATTTGTTCCCCAGACTAACATGAGTTTATTATTTTGACCTCTTTTGTAAGTCACTTTGGAGAAAAGCACTTGCCAAGCAAATAAATGTATATCTAAACATTAATTTAAACTTTGTGCCACCCAGATCTGAAAGAAATGAAGTGCTAAATGAGTAGTACTAGTGGGGGTAAAAAGGAAATTTGCAAATACCCTCTGTATGATGGGTAGTGCTGCTTCCTCGCAGTAAGGAGACCAGGATTCATGTCCCGGGTCCTCCCTGCATGGAGTTTGCATGTTCCCCCGGTGTCTGTGTGGGTTTCCTCTGGTGCTCCGGTTCCCTCCCACAGGGTAGGTGAATTGGCGATATTAAACTGGCACGTGTTTCAGGGCAATCTTAACAGCATTATAGGCCCCCGGGCAAAGCAGTGCACCAGGGTCCTGACTTACACAACCACTCAGCAAGTCACAACAAACATAGATTAGCATGGGACCCCTATGCTCGTGGGGCCCCCGGGCAACTGCCCAGCGTGCCCATGCGTTAAGACAGCCCTGCTGTGTTTGCGTGTTTGTGGTGTATGTGTGTGTGTGTTAGCACCCTATGCTAGCTGGGATAGGCTTCAGCAGACTCGGGACTAAACAGGTTTGAAAATGGCTGACTGACTGACTCTAAACGATTCAGCTTGAGTTGTCAGTGCCATACTGCCAAGACTTGCAGCTTACATACACACAAAATTGATATACTACACCAAATGTTTGATTGTTTTTAAAAAAAGATTATTATTCCACTACCTACTGTAGCACATGTATTTTGAATTTTTATTACAAGTTCCAAATAGACATACTGTTTCCCTACAGTTTCCAGTTTGCATTTAAAAATGATTTTAAATGAGCCAATTGCTGCAATCTTTCTGAAAGTGTAACTACTCAGAGGATTTTTTTTTCCCCTTCCCACTCCTGCTGTGTTCAGGCCGCTACATGCTGGAAGAGGATATTTCCATGGTGAAGTTTCTCGCTGAACCTCACAAAATGCAAATCTGCTGCATAGTAGTCCATCTAAGCGAGAATACTTGTTCAATCGAGTAGCCTTTTATCAAGGGTGAATATTTTTTTTTATAAAATGTGACAGAGCGGGTCTGCTCCAAGCTCCCTCTTCCCATTTGGGTGCCTGTTGAACCTGACACCATCGATAACGTAACCGGTTGAGCTGGCAGGTGGGGACAAAACATTTCAAGCAATGGGATGGTGCAAAGTGCAAAAGTGCTTTTATTAAACAATAAAAAAAATTGAAAACAGTTTGTGTCCAAAAAGAAAGTGCAGTGGACATGGAGGTGTCACCCACGTGCACTTAGGAGGCAGTCAACAAGCCCTGAGGTGAGTGATATAACACAAGATAAAGGGTTGATTTTGGGTACTGATGCCTCTTTCTCTTTCTCTACAGAACAAAAGAAGACAAATCATAATCACACACACTCACCGACAGCACTTCCGGTCTTTGAAAACGGTTACCTCAAGACAACTACCGTGAATAACGTTACTTCCGGTCCATCAGTGATGACGTCACTTCCGGCTCCTCAATGATGACGTCACTTCTGCTTCCATCATCATTTCCTCACAACTCATTTCCTGCAGCCATTTTGTATATAAACGATCATTTCATCTCTGTATTCTGTCAAATGTTTTGGTTTTTTCATCACATATTGACTGCATTTCCATATTGTCCGACAGACATTATACAGGGTAGTTCCCCAACTCTTTTTGCAGTTTTCTGTGTGAGGTTAAAAATCACTTTACCACAGGCATGTTTCTAGAAAACAGGCCAAACATTAGAACATTACGGACAACAGCAGGCCGTTCAGCCCCACAAAGCTAGCCAGTCCTATCCATGTAATTCTTCTAAAATAACATTAAGTTTTGAAAGTTCTTTAAAGTCCTACTGTCTACCACACTTCTTGGTAGCTTATTGCATGAATTTTTGAAAGGCATGGAGGGATAGCAGTGGAAAGAGTACCAGTCCAGAGAGACTCTACAAGAGAGAGATAGAAGTGTGATCTATCTATCTAAAGAGGTCATGGTGTGGCCTTGATACCATACCATTACCCTTGTGGAGCATGGCCTGGACACAGACAGAAGGACATCGTTGGTTCACCCACAACACGTTCATTTACATACTCCATATTTACAAAAGTGCAGCACAACCCCTAAACTCCCCCAAAGTCCAGGCCTCACAATGCCTCTTGCCTCTTTTCTTCTGGCCGCCTCATTTCCTCCTCCAAGACCTTGTCTTCCTTCGCTCCCGACTCCAGCCATCGAAAGGAGGGAGGCGGCCCCTTTTATATCCACCTGGATGTGCTCCAGGTGCCTCCCAATGAGGGACTGCCGGCACTCCCAAGTGTGGTGGAAGTATCGCTGCGCACCCGGAAGCACTCCGGGTGTCCCTGGTCTTCTTTCCCCCAGCACTTCCGGGTGTGGCGGAAGTACTGAGGGCCAGGGCTCTGCCCCCTGGCGGTGACCACGGGCCCCTGTAGGGTTGAGCTTCCAAGCTCAGTTCCCGTGGTCCCCAAAGCCACCAGGGCGGTCGCCCCCATGTGGTCTGAGGGAGGCGTAAGCCCTCCTCCGGTCCTCTGGGGCATCCCGGCTGGGTATCACCCCCAGCCACCAATGACACCCTATAAAGATTTTGTTTGAAGTGATGGAAGAAAACCACCAAATCAAGAGGTATTAAAGTAGAACAAATGTGTAACACCTGAGGACATTCCCTTTTTCTTATAAAAAACAGAATCCTAGTCTACAGCCAAAAGATTAGCTTGCTTTACCTGCAGACCTTTTCACACCTAACTCATTTGGAGTGTTTTTCTCAAGACTCATTCCCTCCCATAGTCCGATTCCTTCTGATACATGTGAACATGCTCATCACAGTCTATAGCAGACCAAAGTAATCTGACCCTTTAGAAATGGTGGTCTCGGTGCAGGACCAAGCGAATCCTGGAGCAGTTTGTTTGAAGTATAAATGTGATCCAAGACAGGAATGAGTACAGGAAATGCTGTGCATTATGGAATATATTCCAGCTCATACTTAGGATAAAAATAAATACACCTACATAAAAGTTCACATAGAACACCTCATACAACTTCCAGTCAATCATACCAATCCATCACCAGATACAGACTAATGATCGAATAACAGTTCAAACAAAAAACGGTTTAAATTCACTTTTTATAAGGTACAAAACCCTGTGACAGGTAGGAGGCACCCCTGAGCCCCAGACTTGAGACACAGTGCACATAAATAGCCAAGGGTTCAAAATAAATGCATAAGTACCCATTTCAGGTCCTTTCTTTCCAAAGTACTCACATACACAATTTACATATTAATTCTTCTTTACTCCCCATCCGGGCAAGCTTCTGTCTACCACCTCGCGTCTCCAAATTCCCTGGATGAGGTCAAGAGGCTTGTTTTATACCAGACCTGGGAGTACGTCTGGTATCACATGATTACACCCTGGGAGCAAATCTGAGTCAGGCAAAACCTCCTTAAAATTTGTGAGTGCTCTCACAACAGCTCTGGTGTCACCCATGTACCCCGGCAAGGCTGTCCATCAGGACTACAATTCCCAAAGTGCCCTGCAAAGTGCTGCCATCTTGTATACTGGGGGACTGCATGGCCCCAAGAGACATTCCTTCTGTTATATCTTTTCAGCCAGGACATCTGTCTTTAATTATCCTTCCCTATTTCCAACGATTATCCAACCCGCTATATCCTAACGGGTCACGGGGGTCTGCTGGAGCCAATCCCAGCCAACACAGGGCGCAAGGCAGGAAACAAACCTTGGGCAGGGTGCCAGCCCACTGCAGGGCACACACACACACACACACACCAACCAAACACTAGGGACAATATAGAATCACCAATTCACCTAACCTGAATGTCTTTGGACTGTGGGAGGAAACCAAGAGTACATGGAGAAAACCCACGCAGACACAGGGAGAACATGCAAACTCCACCCAGGGAGGACCCGGGAAGCGAACCTTGGTCTCCTGTGAGGCAGCAGCGCTATCACTGCGCCACCATGCCACCCTATCTATCTATCTATCTATCTATCTATCTATCTATCTATCTATCTATCTATCTATCTATCTATCTATCTATCTATCTATCTATCTATCTATCTATCTATCTATCTATCTATCTATCTATCTATCTATCTTATGCCCTCCGGTCCCGATAAGGAACCATCCTTCTTCCTAATAGATGAAATAACATCAGCCTTTAAAAATTAATGAATATTTTTATGCGTTGAATTCTTTTTTTTTTTCCTTCATAGTGGACTGTTTAACACCATACCCTTGATTTATTTTATTAGGGCTTACTATCGAGCGTTATCTGTTTATCCAGGGCTACTGTTTAACATCATTCCCTGAGTTTACTCTCTCCAGACTGGTTAAGATTGTATTTTATGTTTTTAGTATTTGGACTGTATTATCAATAGATATCTTCATTTTAATCCTTATACGCTGCTGCTGGGAGGCTTGTTTTGTTTTTGGACATGCTCTGTCTCTAGGTATGTCAGAGGACTGGGACTTTGTGAAGTGTGGTCTAGCCTCAATTGGGGAGCGGGGGAACTGGAGTGAGTGGGAGCAAGCTATTTCTAATGTATCATTTTAATCCTTATGATTTTAAGACAACAGCATTTATTTATATAGCACATTTTCATACAAAAAAGTAGTTCAAAGTGCTTTACATAATGAAGAAAAGAAAAATAAAAGACAAAATAAGACATTAAAATAAGACAACATTAGTTAACAATAAGAGCCAATGATAAGAGCCAACTTAACAATAGGCTTCATGGCAATGACTACTGGAAAAATTGGAAATTAAGGTCAAAGATGTCTTATGTAATAATGTACTATCTTAAATTAAGACTACAGAATATCAACAAAAGTTCAACAAACAGTTAACTTTGTGAGCTGGAATGTTAAAGGTCTCAATCCTGAATTAAAGAAAAACAGGCCAAATATAAGCAGATTCGCTTTCCCTTTTTATTCTATTTATTTTATTAGTTTATTTACTTATTTTTTCCTACTATTAAAGTTTCACTCTGTTGGCTTAGCTGTCTTTCTCATGGGTTGGGGTTGACTTGATTTGAACCTAGTTTTGCAAAATTTGACTTGCTTGTATGGAATGTTATTTGACTTTGAATTGAATAAATTCAATAGAGATAGATAGATAGATAGATAGATAGATAGATAGATAGATAGATAGATAGATAGATAGATAGATAGATAGATAGATAGATAGATAGATAGATAGATAGATAGATAGATACTTTATTAATAAAGTGTTAAATGAATATTTCTATGTGTTGTGCCACTTTATGGTAATTCTATGGTAAGTCATCAATATTCATGAGTGGGATGGAGCTTCCGACTAAAATGTAAAGTCATAAAGGCAGTTTTAGAAAGAACTAAAACTGTTTAATTTAAGTCAAGGGACGTTTTGCTCAAACTATATAATGCACTTGTGAGACTGGATCTGTGTGCAGTTCCGGTCACCACAATACAAGAAAGACATAACGGCGCTTAAAGCTGTGCAGAGGAGAGTAACAGGATACATTGCAGGACTTAAGGACATGTCCTACTGTAACAGACTCGGGGAATTAAATGGAGACAAAATTCAGGTTTTGAAAAGGTATTGATAAAGTAAATTCAACAACGTTCTTTCAGCTTAATGGTGAATCATTTACTCGACATCAGTGGAAATGAAGGGGAAGTGCTTTTAAAACTGAAGCCAGCAAGCACTTCTTTACGCAAAGAGTTGTGAGACTCTGGAACAAACTACCAAGACATGGAGTTGAAGCAGAAACCTTGAAAACCCTCATTGGAGGCTGTCAAGAGGTAGGGCCTGTTAAAGCCGATTGTGACACTTCTTGTGTGATTTTGGGCTATACAAAAATAAATTGTATTGTATTGTATTATATATAGGGGCAGCTTAGCTATTAGCTAAACAAATAGCCTTGATAGACTGAGTGGTCTCCTCTCATTTGACAGATTTCTTATGTTCTTATGAACCTTTGCTTGAATTAAGTGATAGAGATGAAGAATTAAATTGGTTATCAGACATTGACAATTAGAGTGAAAGTGATACATGATATGGCACTGTATGACCTGAACATCGAATTTCACCGTGGTGTAACAGTAACAGTGTGACAAACAAGGCAAAATAATTGCTATCAAGTACAAGGACAAGTAAGAGTTTAGCTCCTTAAGCACTGCTCACTATGTGGTATCTCAATGTTCATGTCAGGGAAAATGTGGAAGTCACTAAGCCTTTCGCTGTGGTAGCCTCCAATAAGCTTTGCTAATATTTATATAATATTAGCAAGTCAGAGGATGTCGGCAGAGTTCTCCTGAGAGGAACAGTTGTGTAGTCTGACATATCCAAGGACTCACTCAAATAGCTCACCACTGGCTCCTTTCTTTAGTTGTAAGGGTGGGCTCTGTGTGGATGATAGCTGACAAGCAATGATTGCTTATCTGAATATACAATGTAGTGTAGAGAGTCCAGGGAGGAGGAACAAGAAACACGGGAACTTAAAAATAGAAGAGAAGCTCTTCTGTCTGATGTTTCATGTTTTACATAACATGACAGAATTGAAAAAATATAAAAAGGCTGAGATTGTGGCTGAACTCGCCGTACCCGTTAACCTTTCATACAGCATTGGCTCTATCAAGCAGCACACAATTACTTCTCAGTGCTGGAAAGTCATGACATAGAGAGAGAAGTAGAGAGACTGGAAGCATGCACTGATACATCACTTTGCCATACCCACCACACAACAAACCACCTCAGGATCCCAATTTAGGACCGACGGCAGCCATGCAGTGGGTGACACCTCAGCACCACACTAGTTTGAAAGGTGTGAGTTTTTCTACAGTGGCTGGAGTGCCAATCCTGCCACCAACCCCCAAGTTTTCAGTGCAAATCGTCATGCCCAGCAACTTTAAATCATACAAATGACATGGTCCAGTGATGAGATCATCAACAGAAATCTGCATGATGGACATATATCCTAGGACTAGAAGTCACATTGATGTGATATCATCTTTAATAGACTTGCTTAACCAGAAAGCTCATTTAAACTGAAGTTGACCTGCCACCACACTTCCTAATAACCACCATTTCCCGTTTCTTATTTGCTGCAGAGGAGATTGAGGATATGCCTGCTCCAAGCACCATGGAACTTAAAGTTTTATTTCTGCCTGTGATGCACCTATATGAATTGTGATCGCCAAGATTGTCATCATAAACGGAAAACAAAGTGGGCATTGTACTACCAGAGCAAATACAACACATTTCTGAAGGCTCATTTCTGTCTACATGTGACAGAAAAGAAGTAAACTTGCATCTCTAACATGGCCTAATCAGAGTGACCTTTCCTTGTGATAACAACAACAACAACAACAACAATAATAATAATAATAATAATAATAATAATAATAATTACTTACATTTATATAGAGCTGGTCCCTCTACTCAAAGCATTTACACAGAGGGGAACCACTTCTACCAATGTGTAGCACCCACCTGGATGATGCGACAGCAGCCATTTTCACTCCAGTATGTTCACCACACATTAGCTATTAGGTGGTGAAGGGGTGAGAGAGATAGCCAATTTGAGACAGAGGATGATGAGGGTGCAAATGGACATGGCCGTGATGGACAATTTATCCAGGACATCACGATATACCCTACTCTTTTCGAAAGATACCCTGGAACCTCTAATGACCACATAGAGTCAAGAACTAGACTTTATGCCTCATCTGAAAGACGAAGCCTTAGTTACAGCACAGTGTCCCCATCACTGCCCTGGGTCTTTGGGATCCACATACAGACCACAGGATAAGCGCCCCCTGCTGGCCTCACCAACACTTCTTCCAGCAGCAACCCAAGTTTTTTCCTAGATGGTCTTCCATCCAAGTACTGGCCAGGCCTGAACATTCTTAGCTTCAGGTGGATGACTTCAGGTTCTGAAGTGCATGTGGCATGAACTCCTATGTAAGGTTTCGATTTCACCTTCTAAGATAGACGTCAGGGTTTCAGTGCTTGTTTTGGCATAAGTGGACTCAGAAAAATGAATGTCTAACTGATGAATTCAAAGGCTGATCAGTTATTCTTAATTGACTCATAACTCTGAGGGTGGGCTGTTATAGGACTGGGTAGTACTGGGTAGTACTGGGTAGTATAGTACATGCTATATACTGTATACCCTGCCATTCTTTCTTAAACTCTGTGAAGTGCCTTGAGCATGGGAAAGGCACTATATAAATAAAATGTATTATTATCCTTATTATTATTATTACTTGTCCTCCCTTGCCTGCACTCCTTTTTGTTGCAATAAACTCTGTGATATTGGACAAGAAATAGCAAAATATTAAAAATAAAATCAAACATTTAACAACACTGAATAATAATAATAATAATAATTCATTACATTTGAATGAAAAGCACTTATTAATATTTAGAAATAGTTCAAAAAGGGGGCTTAAAAACCAAATTAAAGAAGCACATAATGTGTAACATGGATGTCAAACAAGAATCAGCAGTTGTCGAGCAGGGACTTCTTCCACAATAAAAAGCATTAAAATACATTAAAACAAGCAGGCAGTGCAGTCGAGTCACATAGTATGTTGCAGCACAGGCTGCCGAAAATATTAATATGTATTATTATCTAGTTCAGTGTCGTTAGCAACTGATGCAAGTGCACATAAGCATTGCGAATATGTTTTCAAATATTTACTGATCCTGCATATATAGAGGCAAATATTTTGCCGCTTCAATTTCCACCTCATTTTCACAGATCTGTTAAACTGTGCCATGGGATGCCAGCAGTCACAATTTGCTTTTTTCTTTCAGTCGCTGTAGGAATTCTTTGAATATCAAGACTATAAAAAGGCAAAAAGATTATGTTTCTATTGAGGCAGACCCAATGCTACTTCCAGAGAGCGGTTTCTATTTAAAACCTTAAATGCTCTTCTGCACCCTCTTCATTTACATTATAGTACTTCAGCTCCCTGAATTGAATTAGCGCTTTCTAGTCAAATACTCTCCAAAGCATATAGCCTTCATTTGCTCTATGGAGCTGATGATAATGCAATGATATAGAATATTCCATGTCTCTCTTCTGAGATTATGCCCCATGAATCTAAAAATAATTCCTATTTCTCATGGCTCCAGAGTGTGACAACATGTTGCATGCTGGCTGCACCTGTAACTCAGTGTTTCCTTTTCATGCCCTAGGATGCACTATCAGCACCTATCTGACCTATGTTATTCATGGGGATCCTTTAAAGGGCTCCAGATAGTCCAGGAGTACCACCTTTGGGCAGAAGAGGGTGCTGTTGCCAACTATGTCTCTGGTTTCTTCTACAGTATGGAGCTGTTTCCTGCAGATGACACTTCCCAGCCATACATTGGGATCTCCGCCCCTTCCAGGAGCCAGTCTAGTGGGGTGCCCAAAGAAGGAGATCGTCTTTTTGACAAGGAAACTGTGAGATATCAGAGCTCTGTATTGGAGCAAGCCCTACCTAAGTGTGAGAAGTGACAAATACCTTTTTGTTTGTTTAAAGGCTTAGGGTGACACTGCTTATTTTGGACAATTCTGTTATTAAACAGGGACTGGCCAGGTTGGCACCCTAACAATTCTAATGCCTAAGATTCTTTGATTCACAGTCATTAAAGTGAGGTTTTCAGGCATATCCTAACACTGACATGGCTACTGTACACATTATGAATATTACTATCCTTACCATTGACACTGCTGAAGAACTTGCTCTAGATCTCGCTGATGCCTTTCATACTGTTGGCCATAACTCTACAGCACCATATGAGTTATGTCTCAGATAGATAGATAGATAGATAGATAGATAGATAGATAGATAGATAGATAGATAGATAGATAGATAGATAGATAGATAGATAGATAGATAGATAGATAGATAGATAGATAGATAGATAGATAGATAGATAGATAGATAGATGTGAAAAGCACTATATGACAGATAGATAGATAGATAGATAGATAGATAGATAGATAGATAGATAGATAGATAGATAGATAGATAGATAGATAGATAGATAGATAGATAGATAGATAGATAGATAGATAGATAGATAGATAGATAGATAGATAGATAGATAGATGGCCAGCATCCTTGCCCAACTGGGACACCCTCAACCTGTAAGGATGGGGCGGGGGAGGGGGGGGCCTCTTATAAAGGACTTTGTCTCCTCAAGGACTCTAGATGGCAGTCAACCCAGGCTGGGATCCCCGGCATCGGTGCCCACAAGGCATGATGGGTGTTGTAGTCCAGGGGAACAGGCTTGTTGGCTCCTTTGGGTTCCACCAGGGGGAGCTGCAGGATTTTGGAGTTCCTACACCGCAGGGTTCCAACCTCACCCAGAAGTGTCCTGCAGCTCAACCTGGCCGGGACGCGCCTCCGATGGAAGGATGGGGGAAGGCAGATTTTCATGGACACTGCCTCCCCCAAAATACTAGATGGCAGCTCCCCTATAGTGTAGCGGTGCCCTGGATTCTTGCAGGGCATCCTAGGACTTGGAGTTCAGTTTCTCAGCCCTGTTAGGTGCTGTGGGTGCTGCCAGGGGGAGCTGTCGAAGGACCTGGGGACTCATCCTTTCTCTATAGCCTGGAAATACGAGGTAGTCACGAGGATGGAAGCCCCAACGTACTTCCAGGCAGAAGAAAAAGCCAGTTCTTCATTAGACCCGGAAGTGCTAGCCAGTCACATGGTCGGAAAGACAGAAGCACTTCCGAGTCAAGGACTTTATAAGGGACTGCAGAAGACCCAGCAAGCGAGACGGAGTCAGGAGGTGTGGGACAGAGCTTGCTTGGGTTGGTGTGGAGAAGAGAATTATTATTATTATTGAGAACTGAGAGTATTGTGTTCATTTAATTGCCTGTTTATTGTGGCTGGGGTGCTTTGGAGGCACTGTTTAAGAAGATGAAACATTAACTCTTTGAGGGCTGAATATTTTTTCCAAAAAATGCGGTTTTCTGAAAAGCTCCCAAAGCAAGGGTCTCACACATAAATCAACAGATCAACATCAGTTGCTGGGTGCTGTAGCCACCAGTTCACAGTCTCTTGTGTCTCGAGCCACTCATGGCCAGCATGACGGCTGGCAGGAATACGTGGCAGCAGCAATCGTGGTCACAGTGCAACGCGATCTAGTTTATATCTCATGTCATTATGCAATCTTCATCTCTACAAATGTGTTCAGCACCATGATTAGCTGGAGATCGATCAGCTGATGCCGGTACCTCACTTGGTTTTTTGATATCGATCTCCAGATCACTTGCATCAAAATCGCATTCCGACAAGTCAGAGTCCAATTCAGCGATAATATACTAAACATCATTCACTGAGTATTTTGCTTTGTGCATTTGATTCGATCTCTCGCCAGATGTCGATGCCATTTTTGTCATTGTTTGCTCTTCACTACTACCGCAAACACAGGGAATATCGGTCAAACCATCAAAGCTAACTTTCCTTCTAGCAAAGAGAGTCAAACTAAAGCATAACGGCGAGTTTTATCACCGTTTGCAGTTGCGTATTGCTCTCAACCCCTCCTGTTGACAAAAGACGACATTCACCCTGAAAGAGTTAAAATACTTCTTAGTGCTTTTACCCTGTGTCCTGTGCTGTCCTGTCTGTTGGGTTTAAGGGGCAATAGCAACCCCTGGAGTTTCCAAGAATGAATTTTAAAATCTTTGATATTTCTTTCCCCACATGTCCCTTCAACACCTATCCTTGCATGTCTGAAATGCTCTTGGCTGGCGTTCCCTCTCTTAAAGCCTGCCCCGTTGTTATTTTTCCTCATCTTTTGTCCACTTTTATACTTTGCACCTTTGAAGGCGACTCTCAGGGTGCCTCCTGAGGCACTTCTGTCCCTTGTGTGTCTCACACTCACACTTCCTCTTTCAATTGCATCACCAAAGCCAAACTGGCTTTGAATGAGTTACCAAGGCAAAAAGAACAAAACTGTAGAAGAGAACAGCGGCACGTAGACAGCAGCCAACACTGTGTTTTACAGGTCTGCTCTTTAAATTTGATTGAACATCTGAACATCTGAAAAAACGAGTGAGAATAACACAGCAACTGCATGGCAATCTTTTGAAGGCGTCGATTTAAAGATGGTGTCCAGGAGAGTTGTTCACCTTCAACCAGCAGACTTTAAGGACTGATATATACAGCGGCTGTTTCACATTTTCTTCTTCAAGTTAGAATTAGAATTAGAACAATCTGGACAAGAACAGACCATTCAGCTCAGCAAAGCTCGCCAGTCCTATCCACTTAAGTCTTCCAAAATAATATCAAGTCGAGTTTTAAAGGCCCTAAAGTCCTACTGTCTAAATCTAAGTCACTTATTTTGCATTGTAAAAGCCAATCTTTGAAAGTTAATGCTTTAAGTTAAACTCATATTAGTGTTTGCTTAATCAGAATTCATAGCTATAGATCATGGTATAGCTTTTTACCCCTTGTAAATTAACATGAGATATAACCTTCTTGCTTACGGCCACACCAGTGTGAATGTGACCCAACTTGTCTGATCTCGGAAGCTAAACACATTCAGGCTCAGCTAGTACTTGGACTGTGGTGGGCTGGCGCGATGCCCGGGGTTTGTTTCCTGCCTTGCTCCCTGTGTTGGCTGGGATTGGCTCCAGCAGACCCCCGTGACCCGGTAGTTAGGATATAGCGGGATGGATAATGGATGGATGGATATAACCTTCTTAGTTATATCTGTAATACAGTGTGTTAATTAAGTCAGTTTATAATTAGTCTCATTGTTAGCATGGATCAAAAGACCCACTTGTGGTTTGTACAGTATGTGGGATAGGCATTCAGTTTTCTGACCATTTAGAAATGGTTCAACTGATTGATATGTCTTCAATTTTGTTAGGTCATAAATTGATCTATTTGTATGGAATGATTACAATAAAAATTAATAAATAAAATATAAAAATGATTCAACTGTATGAAATGAAACATGATATATAAGCTTTAAGCAGAACGTTTCTTCAACAAGAAAGTTTCCTTTCCTTGCTATATGAGTTTTTTCTCTATTTATGTGTGAAGTACTTTATCTTGAATTTTTACTAAAGCTTTCAAAAAACGAAAATGTTTTGTCTGTGGAATCATTTCAACGTGTCATGCTATTGCCAGAATCTAATGAAGCAAACTAAAGCTGTAGAACTTTGGTTATATTGGGTAAACGCAGCTACACTCGTGTCTGTGGTTCTCTGTGTAAAGAAAAAAGGTTTTTGCAGAAATTACCCTTAACCATTTTCTATCCGTGTCACAGTCTCAATCCACTGGACTAATTATCTTCATAATTTTAAACACTTCAGTCAGGTCACCTCTTAATCTTCTTTTCCTTAAACTGTAAAGGCTCAGCTCTTTTAATCTTTCCTCATAACTCATCCCCTGTAGCCCTAAGTCAGCCTGGTCACTCTTCTCTGGACCTTTTCTAGTGCTGCTATGTCCTTTTTGTAGCCTGGAGACCAAAACTGCACCCAGCACTCCAGATGAGGCCTCACCAGTGCGTTATAAAGGTTGAGCAGAACCTCCTTGGACTTGTATTCCACACATCAGGGCGCTATATAACCTGACATTCTGTTAGCCTTCTTAATGGCTTCTGAACACTGTCTGGCAGTTGATAGAGTCAAGTCCACTACGACTCCTAAGTCCATTCGCTTTTCAGTCCTCCCATTGTGTATTCAAACCTAACACATTTACTTCCTATGTGTAATACTTTACATTTACTGACATTACATTTCACCTGCTACACATCTGCCCAAGCCTGTATGATGTCCAAGTCCCTCTGTGATGATTCAATGGAATTCGAGATTATCTGCCAATCCACCGAGTTTGGTATCATCTTCAAATATAACCATCTTGCTACTTATATTCCTTTCAAAATCATTTATATCTATAAAAAATGGTAGCAGCCCCAACACTGGGGATTGCTGTTCACCACTCTTAATATCACCCAATTCTGATGAGGTTCCTCACACCATTATCCTCTGCTTCCTGTGTCTTAGCCAATTCTCTACCCATCAACACAAAATGCCCTGACCTGCCACTTCTTGAAGTTTAATGCCCAGCCTCTCGAGTGGCACCTTATCATAGAATTCCAGCATGTTGGTAAAACATGAAGTCCCTCTTCTGAACCCATGCTGACTGTTCAGTAAAACTCCTGTCCTTGCCATGTGTTGCTCAGACCTTCCCTTAATAATTCCTTCCATTAATTGACTTGTGATACACGTTTAAATGATTACAGTTGCTTGGATCTGTCATTTCTACACGGTGTGACTGAAATGTATGCAAATCCCCTTAAATGAAAGTCTGCAATGTGCACTTTAATCAAGTCGGAATTGTTGGAGCAGAGGGGTACAGTAAGTGACTTTGTCCCAAACATTATGTGGAACACTGTATTGTATTACGTATTGATGAAGATTTGTTTGAACTGCACTGCACTATGGACACTGTTTGCATTGTTTTAAACTTTTCACCATACTTGCTGTTGTTATTCTCTCAAGTCCATCCTGATAATAAATATCGATATTCCAGGAATTGGAAGATGTCCTGTGGTATAGCAGGTCCGTGGATCAGAAAGATGCTGTTTTAAATAACTAAATAATTGGATGCGCTCACGGAGTGGGGAGCTGAAAAGACGGCTCGTATCCGGGTTGGTACGTGGCGGTCAGCTGTCTGTGCTTTGCCTTGCCTGAACGTTTGGTTGGTCAGATGGTCTGATTATTAGCGGCAATCAAGCGATCACACCTGTAACCACTCCCCAGCACAGAAAAGGGGAACGCAAGAGATAGGAGAAAAGGTAGAATGATTTGGGGGAATGAAAAGAGAACAGAGGTTAAAGGAAGGAAGAGAAGGAGGCACAGAAGGAGCCGGTGTGAGTGAGCTCAACAGTGGGAGAAAGTAGGCAGCTGGGAAGGAGAGCCCGTTGAGGGGAGCGAGTGGCCAGCACCCAGGGGATAAAGGAATGATCGCTGTGGCTGAGCAACTTAAGGAGCCAGAGTGACGTGTGTAGAAAGAAACGACTTGCTGTGTAAGTCGATGCGAGGGTCGATGAGGTGACCCCAATCAGGGCCATCTTAACGCATGGGCATGCTGGGCAGTTGCCTAGGGGCCCCATGCTAATCTATGTATGTTGTGACTTGCTGTCAATAAATAAATACTAAACTATATCCATCCATCCATTATCCAACCCTCTCCTATCTTAACTACAGGGTCACGGGGTTCTGCTGGAGCCGATCCCAGAGCACAAGGCAGGAAACAGCCCACCGCAGGGCACACACACCCACACACCAAGCACACACTAGGGACAATTTAGGATCACCAATGCACCTAACCTGCATGTCTTTGGACTGTGGGTTGAAACCAAAGCGCCTGGAGGAAACCCACGCAGACACAGAGAGAACATGCAAACTCCACGCAGGGAGGACCCGGTAAGCGAACCCGGGTCTCCTAACTGCGAGGCAGCAGCGCTGCCCACTGCACCACCGTGCCACCCTACTATACTATACTAAACTATAAATATTTGTAATTGTGTTACAAATGGACATTGGCATTTGCCTCTAATTTAGTATCACGGTCCCCCCTGCAACTTGACGTGCCTGTATGTGTACGGATCTCACACACCACAGAACGTAAAAGCGTACACGTTAACATCACTTCAACTCATTTCTCTGCAAAGAAATTTCACAAATGTTTGTGTTGAACACATGATTAATAATAAATAATTCCTAGTAATTTCATACTGTGCCATGTCCGTCTGTATGGTTTGCCAATTGACTATCACTTATATGTTGAAATTTTGGTGTTTTTCAAGGCTCATGTTATATTGTTCAAATATTTGTGTTGATTAATCTTTGCTGTACAGCATGTTTTTTAATGTTTACACACTGATTTTGTTGGAAGTACCAATACAATAAATATACGTTTAATTTTATCGACCATTTGCATTTTTATTCCTGTAAGTGATTGCTTAGGTAGAGCCCCCTATAATGCTGTTAAGATGGCCCAGGTCCCAATGTCAGCACCATGGCCTTTGGGGACCTGAACCTACTGTAGGTCCGGACAGGGAGCCTTGCTATTGCCTTGGAACGGCAGGAACCCAGACCTGTGGGAGGTTGGCTGTGTTTATCGGCTGGGCGACTCCTCTGCTGTGAGGCCCGTATAGGATTAGCAGAGGAGACGTCAGGTTTAAGAAGGATGCCCCGGCTTTTAGAAAAGGACAGTTTTCCGACCAGATGGCTTCAACCTCATTTTTAATGGATTTATATATAACAATGTTAACCTTCCCTCACTTCCTTTATGGATTATTTATCGAACTTTGCACTGCACAATTTTAGGGACACTGTTTCTTTGACTGTATTCTTGTAATAGAAACACTGAGCACTGTTTCACCTTCCCCTTGCATTGTGCGGTGTCCTCATTTGCTCGGCTCATCCCTCAGATTTGTTATCGCCAGTGGCGGTAACCATCACAGGCCCATGGCTGCGAACACACAGGCCATCAGATTATTGACTTGTTAACAATTTGTATTTAAGATTACTAGGCTTATTTTAATCAATTTTTGATTATCCCATTGCCAGGTATTTTTTTTGTTAAATAAAACTTGCGTGCTTTTCTAATTTTTGAATAGGCATTTTTTACAGAGTGCCACTTACTGCTTTAGGACCAGAACTTAATGATCGACTCTCCTACATTGACAGTATATTTGCCAAAAATAGATTTCTTAAATAATCAGGGTTTCAAAAAATCATACATTTCGTTCCCAGTGAAACTTTATCTACGTTAGTGCTGTCATACTCTCAAAGAGTGGGATATTTACCATCCAAATTTAGTGCCCATATTGGAATTATTCTATTGATGCATCATTATTTTCTGCATTTCACAATTTGAGCAAAGAAAATATGAGAAACATTTTGAACTGCCGAAGTAATGTATCAGAAAAAAAAAATCTGGCAACACTCAATTTACATGGAATATTGCCGCCACAGGAAGGCGCGGGTGTGTTTAGAAGGAATGGAAGATGGATTTTGACATTAAATTGGTTTCTCTGTGGAGCAGAGGTTAGCTTCAGCTTATTAAAATATATCTTTATGTGCAAGCTGCAGATATCAAAATGGGTTTTGGTATTGGTGCAGGCTCTGGTAAGTGTTATAATGAACCCATAAATTATAAAGGGTGATCCTCTCCTATAAAAGGGTCAGCCTCATTGTGTATAATATAATTAAGGAAAATAATAAAGAAATATCCTTACATTAATTCTGGTACACATTTAATGACTAACACTAGTAATACATTTTTCAGCTGAGCACAGAAAAACATAACTTATAACAAATGCATTGCTTCTGTACTCACTGGCCATTTTATTAGGTACACCTGCTTGTTAATCAGCCAATCACATTGCAGCAAATCAGTGCATTTCGATTTGTAGACATTGTCAAGATGACCTTCTGAAGTTCAAACCGAGCATCAGAATGGTGACTGAAGTAACTCTGAACGTGGCATGGTTGTTGGTGCCAGACGGGCTGGTCTGAGTATTTAAGAAACTGCTCATCTACATCACGACCATCTCTAGGGTTTACAGAGAATGGTCTTAAAAAACGGAAAATTTCCAGTGAGTGGTAGTTCTCTGGACGAAAATGCTATGTTGATGCCAGTGGTCAGTGGAGAATGGCCAGACCGGTTCAAACTGATGGAAAGGTAACAGCATCTCAAATAATCACTCATTACAACTGAGGTATGCAGAAGAGGATCTCTGAACACACAGCACATCAAACCTTGAAGCAGGAGGGCTACAGCAGCAGGAGACCACACCGGGTGCCAATCCTATCATCTAAGAACAGGCAAATGAGGCAGCAAATCACACAGGCTCATCAAAACTGGACAATAGAAGGCTGGAAAAATGTCACCTAGTCTGTTGAGTCTCAATTGCTGCTACAACATTTGGATGGTATGATCAGAATTTGGCGACAACAAAATTAAAGCAAGGATCCATCCTGCATTGTATCAATGGTTCAGGCTGGTGGTGGTGGTGGTGTAGGCCAGAGGTCCACATGACCATCATCATCTAATTTTTCCACGAGAAGCCTGAAAACCATGAGGACTGTTTGAGATCATTTATGTTAAGTAGAATGCTGGGTGGGGACTGGGTGGTCTTGTGGCCCCGGAACCCCTGCAGATTTTTTTTTTTTGTTTTTGTTTTGTTTGTTTTTCTCTGTCCACCCTGGCCATCGGACATTACTTTATTCTTTTTTACTTAGTATTGCCTAATCTTATTTTTATATTTTTCTTTCTTCATTTTGTAAACCACTTTGAGCTACATCATTTGTATGAAAACGTGCTCTAGAAATGAATGTTGTTGTGGTGTAATGGTGTGGAGGATATTTTCTTGGCACATTTTTGCCCCTTAGTACCAATGGAACATCATTTAAATGTCACAGCATAGCTGAGTATTATTGCTAACCATGTCCCTCTCTTTATGACCGCAGTGTACCCATCATCTGATGGCTCCTTCCAGCAAGATAACACGCCATGTCACAAAGCTCAGATCATCTCAAACTGGTTTGTTGAACATGACAATGAGTTCACTGGAGTCAAATGGTCTCCACAGCCACCAGATCTCAGTCCAACAGAGCACCTTTGGGATGTGGTGGGGCAGGAGATTTGCATCATGGATGTGTAGCTGACAGATCTGCAGAAACTGCGCGATGCTATCATGTCAATAGGAACAGGAAAGTTTCCAGTACTTTGTTGAATCAACGCCACAAAGAATTACAGCGGTCTGTAGGGCAAAAGGGGTTCCAGCCCAGTACTAGCAAGGTGTACCTAATAAAGTGGCCGGTGAGGGTATGTTTCTTTACAAAGACGGTGAATTTCCCACTGAAGTTGTATGTTTGGGAATACTACGCCTTTATTACAACAATAATTATTTAAACAATGCAATTCTTCCATTTCTCTTTAAAAAGATAACAAAGCCTCACTCATTTAGGTCGCGTATTCCATATCATTTCAGTGTGATCACCTTTCATCTGCAGATTATAACAATAATTATTTAATTAGCAAAAAAATAGTATCACTTGGGGAAAAAAGGTGAAAAATGTATAATTGAAAGTTGTTTTTAGAGTAAGAAATAGGACTAGAGGGAAATGAGTTCTAATTAATGTTTATGTATGCATTTGGCGGTGGCTGCGGAATAGTAATAATGACATGCAGTGTGTTTCCCCTCGCTGAAATATGAACACTGTATTCCCGCGGGTCTAAAATGCACAACTGCGAACAATGGGAATGCTTGTTTTCTTCATTAACTACCTCAGAAATCTGTTAATCAGCTGGGAATTATGGATAATTTCCTCTCTTCTCAAAAATTCAAAAACAGCAGCAACAAACAAATAAAAAAAAAATAAATAAGCAGACAGGCAAGAAGTGCAACATTATTATGCAACATTAGGAAATCATTTGAAAAGCTGAGATTTGCCTGATAGCTGTGGCTGTTTGCAAAATTAACGACAAAATGTAAATAAAACTATAAATAAACATAAATAAATAAGCGTGCTTTGCAGTTTGAATGAAAAGGTTTTAGAATAATATAGATGGCACGAGTGACCAGAAGTAAAGTGGGCATAATAACAGAAATCGGTCAGGAAAGGGGATCAAAATGTGCCACGAGAAAAAGGGAAAAAATGACTTCAGTGCCAGTATATCGAGTGATGCAAAATTGGATTAGGAGTAAGAGCATTGTATTAATTTTCCTAATTTAAGCAACTACTCCTCTCTTCACCAGGATTAAGGAGAGTTCATGAGCTGCCATAGCCAACTAGGAGCTTCCAGAAGATGGCATTCAGGCAGAGGATCGGCACACACATCCCAGGAAAGGCTGAGTGGTTTCGAAATGATGAACAATAGTAAAAATATATCAGTATGACAGACGGAATAATATTAGTAACAGATCTTGTTTTATTTTTATTGGCCATAGTGAAAATGAAGCTTTGGAATAGAGGTATGGGTATGTCACAAAAAAACATTTCACCCTTGAAGAGTGTGAGGTGATATGCAGATTCATACATTTCCATACCACTCCACATGAGTTAACACTTTGAATGTGAGGTACGCGTTTAAGTTGTATCTCGTTGAGCCTGTCTAGGAGTGATGTAAGAGAGAAATCGTATCTCAATTGTCATGGATGGCGTGCCTGGGCTGGCATCCCTGCCAGGATGGGTCCCATTAGCTAGCTGGGAAGCCAGGATAAAGAAAAGGCAGGAGACGTCCTGTCCTTTCCAATGAGATTGGCTAGGAGGACAACATCATGAAGCAATCAGGGAGGACTCTACTGTATACTGTTAGATGGCCTTTAGCATAAAAATGTCTGGGCTCAGCATTTCCATCTCGGCACTCATTACAGTGGCCCAGTTCAGCACATGACTCTAGTGTACTTCATGAGAGTAATCATGTGACTTTGAATATTATTATCATTATTATCGGAAGTGTTAGCTTTAGTATCAGAAAGCTACAAAGCATTGTCATGATTTTCCAAGGAAATGAGAAAATGCCAACATTTGCAACTTGGGATGCCATATAATTCATTCTCAAACGTGAACTCCTAATTCCTCATTGGGAGTGTAGGACGCTTCATAGCTACTTGTTACGTCTCATTCTGGGTAGGACAAATTCTTATCGTTATCAAACTTTTAGTGCATTTCATAATACTAATTCTGAGATACTTAATAAACAGGGCACAGTTCATAGTGTAAAAATTTACATGAGGAACTGGACAAATGAGAGGAGAGACAATTTGGTCCCTCAAGCCCCTTTGTTTAGCTAATAACCAAGCTGTCCCAACATCTCATCCATATTCTTCTTAAAGGTTGTCAGAGATTTTCTGTTTCAACTCTTGGTAGTTTGCTGTAGAGTTCCACAACTCTTTGCGTTAAGAAGTACTTCCTGGCTTCAGTCTTAAATGCACTTCACTTAATTTCAACTGATGTTCTCAAGTATGCGACTCACCCTTAAACTAAAGGAATGTTGCTGGATCTCCTTGGAGGATTCTAAATAGCTGGATGAGGTTCTCAATCCGTCTCCTCTGTTTGAGACTAATCAGGTTTAATTGTTTGAGACTATCACAGGAGGACATGTCCTGAAGTCCCATGATGCACTTGGCTGCTCTCAACTGCAAAGCTTCAGCTGCTGCTATATCTTTCTTGTACCATGATGTCCAGAACTGGACACAATACTCCAGATGTGGACTGACTGGTGCATTATAAAGTTTGAGCATAATGTTCCTTAACTTAATTTTAATCAGTTTTTATGATATGAAAAGAGACTAACTAAAAAAAGAGACTATCCCTATAGCTTGGAAACCAAGAGTGGAAGGGGAGAAACAAAGAGATGTTCTAACCTGTCACAGTGAGAAAAGGCTCAACTCGATCGCTTCACTCAGCATGAGTGAAGGTGTTTTCAGATATAGACACATTGTTACTATCATTCGGAAAATGTCGGAGTGCCAGACTGAACAGCGAGTTAACATCAAGTTTCTTCTGAAACGGACGGAAGCTTTTCAGTTATTGATTAAGGTTTACGTTGAAGCGAGCTCATCTCGTGTGCGCATTTTCGAAGAGCACAAGTCAGTGCTCAAAGGAATCAATTTTTTTTTCCGGTAGAAGATGTGAAAGTAAAAATGATAGAGATCCTCAACAGCATTTCAGAAAATGATCTGCGAAATTGCTTTGAATGTTGGAAGCGTCGTATGCAGTCGTGTGTCAACTCAGAAGGGAACTATTATGAAGGTGATTGCAGTTCATTTTCTTAATTTGTTAAATAAAAAGATTTACTGGCACACTCTCGCTTGTTTTTTGTTTGTGTTGGAGCTTATGCAAATTTCAAAATGCTTCTGTACATTGGTTAGTCAATGAGCCAAAAAGAAGTACCACATTTCAAACGTTTATTTTACAAAAACGATACAAGATAAAATAAATTTCATTACGACACAAGAAAGGGTCTACAAAATACAGTGGTACCTCGGTATACGTCCGGCTTTGGAATAAGTCCAACTTGGTATACGTCCTGTTTGGACGCAAAAAATTTTGCTTGGTATATGACCTTTGTTTGGAATACAACTCTCATGCCAGAACACCGCGTGCTACCCTTGTCTCTCGAGAAAGCCAAGACTGCCTGTGGTATAGTGGGTCCGTGGCTTCAAAAAAAAGGGCCAGGTTTTAAATCTGTATAACCGTGTCTTTCTCCGTGGGTGCAATTGCATGACCGCGGGGAGTTGAGGTAGTTGGAGCGAGTCGCACCTGCACGTGTGGGTGCGATCATTCTCAATTGCTTCATTGGCTTCCTGCGGCATGTGATTAAGGCGCTGCGCCCACGGAGGTGCGGGTGGATGTATATATACAGGTCGGCACCAGGAAGGGGGGATAGATGGAACAAGGAAAAGAAGAAGATAAAAGTGGTTAAAGGACGGGGAAGAGCAGTCTTAGCAGACACTCGACTCTTCTCAGCAAGGTAAAGTGAGGTTAAATTTTTATTTATTTAATCTAATTGCTTTTGTATTTATGTATTTTAGTATTAAGCAGTGTTCAAATTATTTTATACAACCCTATCAATGTATAATATGCCAATAACAATAGGAGCGGATTAATAATTTTCCCTTTATTTCTTATGGGAAAAATTCATTTGGTATAAATCCTGTTTGGTTTAAGTCCAAGGATCTAGAATGGATTAAGGACGTATACCGAGGTACCACTGTACATTTTTTCACTCTATTTTAAAAATGATGTCTTCAAGGTGGTGGCCATTATTAGCGATACACTCTTTGAGGCGCTTTCTGAACGCTCGCATGACTCGTTCGCCCATTTCAAGGGGAGTAGCGGCGTATTTCGTGGCAAATAGCGTCCTTGAGGGCTTCACGGTTTTGAGGTTGTTGTGTGTATACCTTTGACTTGAGTAATCACATGGAGCGAGATCAGGTAAACGTGAAGCTCACCCGACATCACCGCGCAAAGAGATCAGCTTCCCCAGAAACATCTTGTGCAAAACTTACATGGATCTCCTCACCGTATGAGCTATTGCTCCATCCTGTTGAAACCAGACATCCACCACATCCATTTCTTCCAGTTGCGGCCACAAAATCTTCTCTAACATTTCAATGTAACGTTCTGAAGTTATGGTGACCGTTGCTCCTCCTTCCTCAAAAAAGTAAGGGCCTACATTGTCAAATTCTGCAATGGCGCAACAAACTGTAACATGCTCACTGTGCCGGGGTCTCTGATGAAGTTTATGAGACTTAGTTTCAGACCAATAGCGAAAGTTGTGCTTATTTACGTAGCCATTCAAATGGAAATGTGCCTCGTCGCTGCACAAGACGATGGCATCTCGATGAACGGTTTTACAGAATGTTTGTGCAGAACTCTGTATGGCTCTCCCAGTCTCTCTCAGTGAGTTCCTGCCCTCCCATCATTTTATGGTGACATGTTGGAAATGCCTAAGGCAGAAGCAGGTTTGCTCACTGAATGTCTAGTTGACTGCAGAATTGATGCCCTTGCAGCCTGGGTGTTTTCAGGTGTTCGTACAATCCGAGGACAGCCTGGAGATTTTCCGCTCAACGTTGTACCTGTCTGTCAAAATTTAGCCACCCACTGCAGAACTGTTTTCCGATTTGGGATATTAGGAGGAATGCTGAAATGCGTTTGGAAGGCGTGTTGCGAAGTGATGATGGAGTCGTTGTTTCTGAAGAATGCGTTGACAGCAAAAGCACCACACACACCGAACCAAGGCATTGTTGCCGACTGAAAACTACAAGGGATCGCCTATCAAATGACCCTCCCACCCCAACTCACTCAGCTGCCTCTACCTCGCACAATGACCTTGAGAAATGTGGTACTTCATTTTGGCTTATCCTGTATTACGTCAACATAAACCCCTACATCCTTTTCAGAGGTTGCTTTCTGTATGATGGTGTCTCCCATCTTGTATTTATAACAGATGTTCCTTTGGCCCGCTTTGCACTTTTCTACATTCAATTGCATTTTCTAAGTTGTAACGACCGATCCCTTTTCCCAGCCTGGCAACTATATATACTATATATTATATACACGTGCACACAGATATTCAACAATAATATTATTAACAAAAACCCTCCCTTGCCCCTAAACAACAAGTAAGCCCGCGATTCGCTAGCGAATCGGAAATCCAAGAATGGCGATCAGTTTCTGTTCCGTCCGATATCTGGATGGATGACATATCATGGAGGGTGGGTGTGTCTGGGGAAATGACATTTAATTACATAAGCATATCTGTAGTAGAGCGGTCTCGTTATGTGGAGACGTGAATCCATTGCCTTTGCTGACACCGACTGCTGGGAGAGTGGAGCACAGCAGGTTCAGTTTACAGGTTGTGGTGTTCGTGTGCCAGCCACTGAGTCTGGGAAGCCGCTGGGTTAGAGTCTGTGACCGCTATGTGATCTATATTACTGGCACAGTGGATTAGAGCAAGTGTAGCTCACAGGTTGTGTTGTTTGGGCGCCACGTACTGACTCTGGGAAGCCGCTGCGTTTGATTACAGGTTCTGTGTTTTCTGTGGCTCGTTGCAGTGCGCGTGCGCCTCGATGCGCCCTGCGCCCAGCGCCCTGCGTCCATATCCGGTTTACAACCTTCAGTTAGTAATATGGATAAATGAATTATCACAGCACATAAACACGAACACAGATTGATAATAAAACAGCAGATGAAATGTATATGATAAGTGAGTCCCAAAGCAGTAAAAGTCTGGCAGATATTGACGACTGGCTGATGTGATACCTTGCTTCGTCCCGACAATACAAAAACAACCGCACCGCATGTGTCCTCAGCAATGGTTGGTGTGAATCCAAATCCCGGGGTTTCTCTGCACAGGTTGCTGTAAATGTTGATCTTGATCCTGATCTTGAAAAAAGCAAGTAATGGAATGGCACAATAAATGGGATGATGGGTGGAAATGACTGTAAATAATGGCTCCTTCCTTCTCACGATCTTCGTTCTCTTTCTCTCTCCTCACTCTTCTTTCCTTTACGCTCCTCTAGTTTAAATAATGACAGTCCTGGATGTAATTGGTGGAAAACAACAGGTAATTTCCGTCTTGGGGTTGCGGTCTCCCTTCATCATCCTTCCCCTTTTATCTTATGCGGACAACACTTACTTATACACACAAATATCATAGCAAATGGGACGATGAAAACAAAACACACTCAGCACAGACAAAAAACTAATACTTATTATTGTTTTTGCCCAGTTCTGAAGGTTGTGCAGAAACATCATCAAGAAACAAAAGTTGTCAAGAAATGAAGACAACCCCAGCCCTCTAATGAAAGCTTGGATTAAAAACCATAATGGGTCTGAAATGGACTGGAAAAACCCAGATAATAAAGTAGTGACGTTGGCTTGTGGGAATGTGGCTGACAGTTTGGAAAAATCTAAAAACTGAGTGCTGAGCTGAGCTGATCATGAGGGTTATAATGTCAGTTAAAAAAACATTGAAAGCAGTTTCTGTCAAGAGCTGCTCAAAGTAATGTCATTTTTTTATTTTTAATTGTTTGTCAAATAAAGCACAGGAGTTTGATTTCTGAGCCATCATATTTTAAAATAATGAACTGAATACAGTATTTACTCATTATAATCCATCCATCCATCCTCTTCCATTTATCCGAGATCGGGTCGCGGGGGCAGCAGCTTGAGCAGAGATGCCCAGACTTCCCTCTCCCCGGCCACTTCTTTTAGCTCTTCCGGGGGAATCCTGAGGCGTTCCCAGGTCAGACGAGAGACATAGTCCCTCCAGCGTGTCCTGGGTCTTCCCCTGGGCCTCCTCCCGGTTAGATGTGCCCGGAACACCTCACCAGGGAGGCGTCCAGGAGGTATCCTGATCAGATGCCGAGCCACCTCATCTGTCTCCTCTCGATGCGGAGGAGCAGCAGCTCTACTCTGAGCTCCTACCGGATGACTGAGCTTCTCACCCTATTTTTAAGGGAAAGCCCAGACACCCTGTGGAGAAAACACATTTCAGCCGCTTGTATTCGTGATCTTGTTCTTTCAATCACTACCCATAGCTCATGACCATAGGTGAGAGCAGGAACATAGATCGACTGGTAAATTGAGAGCCTTGCCTTACGGCTCAGCTCCTTTTTCACCACGACAGACCGATGCAGAGCCTGCATCACTGTACTCATTATAATGTACTTAAAAAATATTAAGTATGAAGCACAGGGCAAAGTAAGTAAAAGTAGAATAAGGAATAAGATAATATCACTCATGCAAAGAAAAGCATATTTAAATTAAGTGTTATGGGTTGTCCCACCTCAGAAGGGAAAGTCTGGAGTGGGACGAAAGTTAATTAAGAAGCAAACGATCTGAACATCTTGGAGAAGAAATTTCTTAAAAATACTGACTGAGATTTGAAAGATCTCAGAGATCATCTTGAAAATGGAAAGGAAGGACTGAATCTGTTATTAATGCCAGTATGTTGTAAGAACATATATATTTTTATTACGTATACAGTAGTTTGCATGATCTTTAGTGTTTATATTTCATTTTTATGCTCTGCTAAACAAGAGTAACCACCAAGCGCTCCCATTGAGCCCCAAACCAAAGACACAGTAATGCTCAATATGATACTGGGTTTAAATAAAAGATATTCATTTGTCAGGAACACTTTTCTAACAATCACCCATCAAAGGATCGATACCAAAATTACAAATTCTTCCTCCTTCTTTCCTCCAAGAGTGTCGCCCGACTCTCACTCCCCGATATGAGGCGGTGGGCTCCTTTTCAAGCAAGTCCAGGGACTGCTTCTGGTGTCACCATATTGCATGTCAGAAACACTTCTGGGTCACGTGGAAACCTGTCTGTGGCTGCAGGTTTTTGTTTCAACGAGACTCAAAACATTTTGTATGCATTACGCAATAATACTGGATTTTGCTACCTTCCTGGAACTCTGTGTGCCTTCTTTGAGCAGCATGTCTCTGCCACAACACTAACTATCGGTAAGGCCGCTGTAGTTAACACTCCAAAGTGATGATATCCCCAGAGTTAAACCGTGGAAAACACCTTGACTTGAAACAAATCAACATAATAGACAAACCCACGAATTGCGAAAAGTGTGCTTGAATGAACAAAAGATATGTACTAATAGTAAGTAAATTCAAATTACTGCTTCTTGTCATAGCTGTTAAAAAATAAAGTCCTTTGTGTGCACTCAGCGAGGGTTACTGATAAAAAATAAATAAGCGGAAGAAAGTCAGTGCAGCATCCTACCGCTTTGTGACAGACCTCTCTGTGTTCCTCTTGTACTCAAATACAATTTGTTGGAAGACAGGATTTCGGTGTTGTTCTACATGGTGCTGTACGTCTTATTCATGACAGATATACTGCAGTAAACTGATTTGGGAAATAACTTCGGACTTGCACACTGATAATTCTGCAAGCTGTGGGGTGACAGATCCTTCTTGATTTTTGCTCAAGGTTTGTGAAAACCATATCACAGGCCATTTTTAAGTATACTTAATATCATAACATCATAACATAACACCATCCCTACTACCTCAACAACTCCTATCACATCAAGTGGAATGGCCGGTGACAAGTCCACCTGCGACCATCAGTATGGCCTGTCCATAACTAAAGACCAAGTAATTGAGGAAGTTACACACAGGAAATGCTGTTAGACCACATAGACTCAGTCCTCAAGTTCTTAAGGCCTGGTGTGACCAACTGTAGTGCCCTCTGTCACCTGTTCAGTCTGTCCCTCAGGCTCCAGAAAGTCCCGCTCCTGTGGAAAAACATCCTGCATTGTTCCTATTCCAAAGAAGGAAGGCATCTCTTCGATTATAGACCAATGGTTCTTATTTCTCATCATGAAAACCTTTGAGAGGCTGGTCCTAGACTATGAATCCTCTTGTGGTAGACCACTTGAACCCACTGCAGTTTGCCTATTGGATGATAACTGGAGTGGAGGATGCAATTATCTATCAGCTCCTCGGGCCTCATTCTCACCTAGACAAAGATGGCATCACTATGAGCATTCTGTTTTGTGATTTCTCCAGTACCTTCAACACCATCCAGCCATCCCTGTTAAGGGGTAGACTCAGAGATATGCATGGGGATGAGCCTGGGGTGTCCTAGATAATGGACTATCTGTCAGGTAGACCGCAGTTTGTGAATCTCAAGGGCGGCGTGAGCAACACTGGAGTACCAATAGGAACAGGCCTGTCTTCTCTTCTCTTCACTCTCTACACTTCCGACTATAAATATTACAGTAGCTCAGGCCACTTACAGAAATTCTCAGATGATTCTGCACTTATGGGGTGTATTGATAAGGGGGAATAGAGTATAGGAGACAAAGCAGGTGAAGAATTTTGTTTCTTGGTTCAAAGAGACTGGTCTTAACATCAGCAAAACCAAAATAGCAAAACCAAGGCTCAAAACGGTTTCCAGTTCTTGAGCTTAGGGTGATCCCACTTACTATTCTACTGCTTTAACAGGTTTCAAAATTTTCCCTCCTGAAGATACATCCTAAGAATAACAAGAAGCCAGGGTAACATATTGCGATGACATAAAATGCACAAATAACGGAATGCACAATAGCGTCACTCCAACTGCCTGCAAAGCCTGCCGTTTTGGTTCTTATTCACTCACCAGAGAATATTCTCAAATCAACTTCATTCAATTCATGCTCGTGGTGACCTGAAGCAATTCCTGGCAGCAAAATCAGGCCTTGTTATGAAGTATCTTAATGCTTAGGCCAAAACTATGAAATCTTTCCTCAACAACAAGTGAACAGATATAAGCGATGACCAGAAAGAGCAAAATAATACGATTTGACTCTTGGAGGGCTATTTTTTTATTATTTTTTTCCATTTTGTCCCAAGTCTGAATATTTTTCCAAATTCAAGTCTGCTAAAGCTTGTTTGCCTCAAAATAAATGAATCAGAGGTTGACCCAAGCTGTGAAGTCACGAGGTTTGTCAGCCTCTTCTTGGCATCACTTATGACTTGTGCGTTAACGTAACAGCTTCTAGTTAACAAAAGAAACTTCATTATCACTTGGTGCCCTTATTGCAATATGATGTGGAGGATTGCCGGCTTTCCAGTCCGGCCCTCACCCCCAGGCCGCTAGGAGGAGCCCTCCGGACAGCATATTGGTGCCCCGAGTTCCAGCAGGGCCTCATGGACTCTGTAGTTTTTATACACAGCCCTGCTGGATACCTTGGGGGCCGCCAGGAGTCGCTGCGAAGGGCCTCATGGACTCTTTTATGCCCTATAACCCGGGAGTGCATCTCAGTCACGTGACTGGAAGAAGCGATGTGCTCCCGGGATGAAGAAAAGGACTGTTTGCCCTGACCCGGAAGGAAAACGGACTTGTGGGTTTGGCTTGGAGCCACTTCCGGGTCAGGGGATATAAAAGGACTCTGGGTAAGCCCAGACATTGAGCTGAGCTGGGAGGTAGGGTGGCAAAGTGTCTGGGCGAGGAGGATTGGTTTGTTAGAGAATTGTTTATTGTATTGGTTAATGAGTGTGGAGTGGAGGGTGCTTTGTGCACACTATAATAACAAAATAAAAAGTTATTATTATTATACTTTCACCTGGTCCGAAGAGTGGTACCTGAGGGTTCGAGGGGTGGACAACACGCTTATCTGCTACAATGATTACGTTAGGAGAACTGGACACTGCTGCAAAATGATTTTTATGTTGGCAAAAAAATGTTATGTTTTATGTCTGTACACCCACACCATACAAAAATTCAATGTAGTGTCTCCTCATTCAGATAATAGCTTTCATCACAGCGGGCTTGATGGAGTGAAGCATGGCTAAGATATTCCTGACTGGTTGGCCAGTTCCCTGAGAAATGACAAGGAGCCGATAGAAACTGAGGAAAAACAAAACAAAAAGTTCTTGAGTGCAAATACGCAGCATTGGATGTCGGATATCTTAACTCAGTGCTAATTATTTTGTTTGTCCGTTTTGACCCAAGGCTGTGTATTTTTTCCAAATAGCTCAGTTTTCTGTAAAGTGCACAAAGCATATTTGTTTTATGCTCCATGAGCCTCTATACTATGTGAATTCAAATACCTATAACACTGCTAGTCCTGCAAGCTATGGTAACGTTAGAAGCAGCCAATAGATAGATAGATAGATAGATAGATAGATAGATAGATAGATAGATAGATAGATAGATAGATAGATAGATAGATAGATAGATAGATAGATAGATAGATAGATAGATAGATAGATAGATAGATAGATAGATAGATAGATAGATAGATAGATAGATAGATATTTTATTAATCCCAAGGGGAAATTCACAACAACAAATGGTGTGCATTGCCACATTAGACTGCTAGCAGTATGTGTTACACTGTTTCAGACATCAGTTGCTGAATACTGTGACCGCTGTGGCTGTGCGCCGTTGGGCTGACAGCGTCGGGCGACTTCGATGAGCTGTCTTTGTGCAGTCCACAGTGGCCATCTTTGATCAGCTGTCTTCGCGCAGCCACCTTCGTGAGGCCATCTTTGATCAGCCATCTTTGCATAGCCAGCAATGGCCTTCTTCGACCAGCTGTCTTTGTGCAGCCAGTGGTGGTCGTCTTTGCATGGCTGGTAGCCAGTGGTGACAGCAGTCATGGTATGCAGCAACAGATGCCTGAAACAGCGGCACCAGTGTAACACATAATGCAAGCAGCATACTGCTAGCAAATTAAGTCGAACAGTAACATAACAGCGGGTTTTGTCGACATTGACATCTGATTACCGCCCTCTACCCCTGGATGTTGACTGCTGTCGACATCTGCCGACATTTGTCTCTGCAGATCGTCTCAAACTCTGTCTGGATAAATGCAGACCATTGGTGGACAGCTATTTACCGGTCTCTCCAGAGATGTTCAATTGGGTTTAAGTCGGATCCAGACTTGGCAGCTCCTGGACATGAATAGAGTTGTCCTGAAGCCTCTCCTGTGTTGTCTTTGCTTTACGCTTTGAGCCATTGTCCTGTTGGAATTTGAACTATTGTCCCAGTCTGAGGTCCAGAGCGCTCTAGAGCAGGTTTTCATTAAGAATATCACTGTACTTTGCTGCCTATAATGCCAGTCTTCCCAGTCCCTGCCAGTAAAACACAACCCTACACCATCATGCTGCCACCTCCCTGCTTCACCATTGGAATGGTATTGCACAAGTGATCAGCAGTACCTGGTTTCCCCAAGACATGATGCTAGTTTCGGTTTCATCAGACTGCAAAATCTTGTTTTCTCCCCATCGGAGAGTCTTCTAGGGGCCAAGAAGGCTTTCATTTGTCTGTCTATTTTGTCATAAAGTCCAGTTCAGTGGAGTGTTACAGAGTTGGTTGAATTTCTGGAAGTTTGTCCCATCTCCACACAAGTCCTCTGAAGCTCAGGAAGAGTGACCATTGGGTTCTGGGTCACCTCTGTTACCATGGTCTTTCTCCCCCGATTGCTCAGTAACAACAACAACAACATTTATTTCTATAGCACATTTTCATACAAAAAGTAGCTCAAAGTGCTTTACATAATGAAGAAAATAAAAATAAAAGACAAAATAAGAAATTAAAATAAGACAACATTAGTTAACATAGAATAAGAGTAAGGTCCAATGGCCAGGGAGGACAGAAAAAACAAAGAAAAACTCCAGACGGCTGGAGAAAAAAATAAAATCTGCAGGGGTTCCAGGCCACGAGACCACCCAGTCCCCTCTGGGCATTCTACCTAACATAAATGAAATAGTCCTCTTTGTATTTAGGTTTCTCACGGAGTCACTTGATGTAACTGTATAACTTATAACAGTATAAGTTATAACAGTATTACTAGGTGGCCAGTTCTGGAAAGAGCTGTGGTTGTTACAAACTTCTCCTACTTATGAATCATGAAGGTCTGCTCTTTGGACAATTCAGTACTGCAGGATTTTTTTTTCGCATTCTCCTCTAAGCTTTGCAGGGTATTCCTTCTACCTCATGGCTTGGTGTTTGCTCAACTGTGGGACCTTCTATAGACAGGTGTGAGCCTTTCCCAATCATGTGCAATCAACTGAATTGACCAGAGTTGGAGGTGTAGAAACATCTCAATGATGATCAATAGAACGGCATGCACCTGAGCCAAATTTCAAGTGCCTTTGCAAAGGGGCTGAATACTCGTGTTAAAATGATAGTTCAGTTTCTTATCTATACATGTAAAAGGCAAAGCCCTCACTGACTCATCACTAATTCTCACACTTTCCATATAGATGGGAAGCTAAAATTTCGCGTACTCATTCCTTGCAGTGTACTTACAAAAGTTAGGTATGTTTCGTGTCCTATTGCAACACCCAAGGGGGGGAAATGGGTGTACCCCCTAAACTGTATATATACAGTAGATAGGGGAAACCCCTCCTCACTATTTCTGCAACTTCCAATATACGTAGGAAGCCCAAATTTCCCATGCTCATCCTTTACACTGTGCTTACAAACGCTAAGTATATTTTATTTCGCGCCATGCCCTGTAACGAACTTTCAAAAGTAACGTCTTCTTTTTGGCGGTTCTCACCATTATGCCGGAAGGAACTTTCGGAACTGACCTCTCCTTTTGGCATTTTCATTCTTTATTTCTGGTAACAGAGGGTTTATTTCATGGCAGAGATGCACAAGGGCCGTCCCTGGTCCCCCTTCCTTTTTCCGCACGCCCGCTGTCCGCGCACCTAGCACGTGATATACATTAACGACATCCCACGTTCATGTGCCTCCTCACTCACTTCCTTACTTTCCTCAGCTGTTTGTCATGCTCAACTGCTCCCTTCTTCTTTACTCCACCGCTTCAAGCCTGTTATTGTTGGCCTTCCTTCATGTCTTCCTGCTGGTGACTCCTACCTTTTCATTTAGTTTCTTCACACTATTAATCCTCCGGGCATGCCTCTGCAGACTCTACTTTTGAAGGTCGGCGTACCAATTATGTTATTATGAAACTTACAACTTATGAAACTTATGAAACTTACTTACTTACCACCAAAACTTTGTAACGGCACCAGGCTTCAGATCAAATCTCTGCACAAGAACCTCATTGAGGCAACTGTCCTCACTGGAACTCGCTCAGGGGAGACTGGATTTATTCCTCGCATCCGCATCTCATATCCTCTGACCTCCCATTCCAATTCAAACACCGGGTCTGCTTCGCTATGACAATAAATAAGTCACAGGGCCAGACTCTAAAAAAAGGACTGCATTGACTTGACACAAGATTGCGTCTCACATGGCCAACTGTACGTACGCTGTACGCTCAAGAGTGAGCTCAGCAGACAGCTTGGACATTTTACAGCCCGAGGGCGTCATTTACAAAGAGATCCTTACATCCTAAAAATGTGCATTTCTCATACTCAACATTTACAATCATAAATTAAACTCTTTACAGTCATCAAAGTCACTCTCAATAGTAAAATAAGTCTACGACAATTACATTGACAATCATGTTACGTTATTTTTAAAATGTTTCCTTTTCTTTTTCATAACTCCTTTAACGCACTACTTCTCCGATGCGAAGCGCGGGTATTTTGCTAGTTTTTAATAAATGTACAAAAAATTCTAAAGTCCTGTTTTCACTTTGTCATTCTGGGGTAACGAGTTTTGCTTGATGAGGAAAATAAATGAATATAAATGGTTTTAGCACAGGGTTGCAACACAACAAAATGCGAAAAGAGTGAAGGGATCTGAATCCTGTCTGAGTACTCCGCTGTATCTTTAAAATATTCAGTTTTGCTAATTCTAACTGATGTAATCACAGGTGCACGCAGAAAAAAAAAAATCAAAAATAATTTTCAAAATGAATATCCACCAGTGTTGGAGAAAATGATGATGCCGCCATGAAATTGGCTGATATCCCAGAGCAGGATAGAAAATCAAAGTTCCTTTTGTACTTCCCAAAGCAATGACAGTCATGTATGGTTTTAGGAAACACGTAGCCAGCTCTTCTACTTTAATTTCACAGACACACTTAAAATAAACAAGGAATAGATTTAAGTGTCTAAGTTAATCTACTATTGGAGAGGAAAGAATAACCTTTTACTTTTTCAACAAAAAATGTAAATTAAAAAAACGCTTCTGCAGTAGAATACAAAGGAGAAATAATAAAAATATACAGGATGCAGAAGTGCCTCCTAGATAGATAACCTGCATTTGTTGTGTTGATCATTTGTCTGCAGGCGCCTGTCTGTCTGCCTCGCTCTATTTGATTACAAAAAAAGAACAAAAAAGAAAAAGAAAGAAAAAAGAACCTGTAACAGCTCTAGCTACAATAGTTCATCTGTTTCAGATAATTCTGAAATTTTCAACCAAGTCGCTTTAAAAAGCCATGACCCAATCACCTTGGACTAAACAAAGATGTCAGACCAGTGCAGAATTTTTCATTTGCTGAGAGCAGCATTTTTAAAGCAGAGCAAAACAGAAAATATTTATGAGAATTATAGACTCTTAAATCCTTGTAAGACCTACATTAGTTTTAGTGGACCCCAATGGCCATGGGGTCCTGGCTGCCAATGGTGCCTTTTCCTTCAGACATCCATAATGTTTGGGACAGTGACATCTTTAATCTTGATTTACCCCTCTGCTCCACAGTTTAAAATGACAAATGAAATAATTCAGACATTGTGATTAAGGAATACATTGCAGACTTTCATTTAAGGGGATTTGCAGACATTTCGGTCACACAACACTCTTTATAGATGGTCTCCCCATTTCAGGGCACCATAATGTTTGGGATAATTGGCATTTCAGGTGTTTGTGGATTCCTCAGATAGATAGATAGATAGATAGATAGATAGATAGATAGATAGATAGATAGATAGATAGATAGATAGATAGATAGATAGATAGATAGATAGATAGATAGATAGATAGATAGATAGATAGATAGATAGATAGATAGATAGATAGGTACTTTATCAATCTCAAGGGGAAATTCACATTCCGGTGGGTTTCATGGCTTCATAAGATACCTCGGCTTCCTTCTACCCTTTGGAGTCTGCCATCGTTCAACATGAGGACAAGAGCTGTGCCAATGAAAGTCAAAGAAGCCATTATGAGGCTGAAAAACAAGAATATAATCATTCGAGACATCAATAAACCCTTAAGATGATTGAAATCAACTGTCTGGAATATCATGAAGAAGAAAGAACACACTGGTGAGCTCAGTAATCACAAGGAGACTGGTAGGCCAAGGAAGAACTCCACTGCCGATGACAGAAAAATCCTCACTATGGTCAAGAAAAAGCCCCCAATGCATGTCTGACAGATCAAAAACAGTCTTCAGGGGGCTTCATGAACAGAAACACAGAGGATGCCACACTGCAAGATGAACACCGCAAAAACAGGATGGCCAGATTACAGTTTGTGAAAAAGAATTTCAAACATCCACTTGACGAATTCCCTTCATAATTTTAAACACTTCAATCATGTCATCTCTTAATCTTCTTTTGCTTAAACTGTAAAGGCTCAGCTCTATTAATCTTTCCTCATAACTCATCCCCTGTAGCCCTCAATAAGCCCAGTCGCTCTTCTCTGGACCTTTTCTAGTGCTGCTATGTCCTTTTTGTAGTCTGGAGACCCAAACTGCACACAGGACTCCAGATGAGGCTTCACCAGTGTGTTATAAAGCTTGAGGAGAACCTCCTTGGACTTGTACTCCACACGTCAGGGTGCTATATAAGAGCTTCTGTAAAAAGCAAATTTCCCTGTGGAGACAAATAAAGTCCATTGAAGGGCACACTCAAGCTCACAGGGCCTGTTTAGAGTTGCTAAGTAATATAAGGCCAAAAAAGAAAGATGGGATTGCCTGGGGAAAGCCCACGTGGACCAAAAGAGAAGATGCAAACGTCATCCAGATGTGGTCTAGATTAGGCCTCACCAGTATGTTTTAAAGCTTCAGCATCACCTCCTGTGACTTGTATTCCACACATCAGGGTGATAAATAACCTGACATTCTGTTAGCCTTCTTAAGCCCTTGTAGACGATTGTGGCAAAATCGCTTCAATTTGCTTCTGGCCTGAATGCAGCTGAGGTGGCGTTTGTATCCCGCCAATGCCAGTTGATGCGTATTTGATACGTACTAAGGATCATATTGGAAGCATTGGACACGCCATCTAGTGGTCATAATGAAAACTATATCCTCCTCGTGGAAGCGAAGTGTTGGCATGGCCCTGCACATGGATTCTGGCTGCTAATTTAGAGAAATTGTCCAAATTTGAGGTAAGTTGTGCTAAGATAAAAATACGTACCAGCTTACTGTTTGCTTGTGTGCTATATTCAAATTAACAATCTCCACTTAATTTAGCATCTGCTTGACAGCAAAAACACAAATAATTTCTTTTTTTTTATATAATTGTAAATAAATTTAGGCAACAAGGGGGCTTCTGAACACTGTCTGGACATTGATAATGTCGAGTCCACTATGTCTCCTGAATCTTTCTTATAAGGTGTACTCTCTCCATTTTCAGACCTCCCATTGTGCATTCAAACCTCACATTTTTACTTTATGTGTCATATGACTCTACATGTCATACTTTTAGGGCGGCTTATGCTAATTCAGAGTTTTTCACGCTCTCTTCTAGACTTTCTGTTCACAGAGCTCTGCTTGGTAAAGCAACCACATAAAAACCGCAAATTTGCCGGTGCACAAGTGCAGCTTTTCTCGAATTTTCATGACGTTTTTGGTTTTTTAATTTTGCTAGGTAATAAAGCTGTTTCTGCCCAAACAGTGACATCCGTGTCTTAACTGCAGGGCATTTATTGTTACTTGAAAGTTTGTTGGGCAAGGTCGTGGGGTTCAGCGGCTGTGGGGCAACTGTTGGTGAAGAAAGATTCACGGATCTTGACTTTGCTGACGATGCTGTGATCTTCACGGAGTCAATGGAGGCTCTGATTGGGGCGCTCGAGAGACTGACTGAGGAGTCTGAGTGTTTGGGCTTGTGAGGGTCATGATAAAAACCAACATCCAGGCCTTTAATGACCTCTTGGGCACAGCCATCAGCAGTGTGTCTGTTTGCGGAGAGAGAGACGACCTTCTCGAGAGGTTTATTGACCTTGGCAGTGACATTCATGTCTCTGGTGACTCTTCCTATGAAGCCATTAGATGGATTGGGACAGCATGGGGGGTCATGAGGTCATTGGTAAGGGGTGTGTTGGGCTCTCGATATATTCTGCAAAAGGATGAAGGTCCAAGTCTTCAGAGTCCTGGAGCTTCCTGTCTTGCTATATGGTTGTGAGACATGGACGCTATCCAGTGACCTGAGATGAAGACTGGACTCCTTTAGTACTGTGTCTCTCCGGAAAATCCTTGGGTACCGTTGGTTTGACTTTGTGTCGAATAAGTGGTTGCTCATGGATTCCCAAATGAGGCACATTATCTGCATTGTGAAGGAGCGTCAGTTACAGCACTACGGCCTTGTGACCCGTTTCCCCGAGGGTGATCCGGCTTGTAAGATCCTCATTTGTTGGAGACCCGAATGGATGGACTAGGCCAAGTGGTCGCCCACGTAACACCTGGCTGCGGCAGATAGAGGGTAATTTCTGGAGGATGGGACTGGACCACGTGTCTGCCTGGGGGGGGGTTGCCAACCGGGATCTCAAGTCATTTCGTCATGAAGTGGGTGCGGCAACACACTGTACCAGTGCATGCTCCCCAACTTGACTTGACTTGAAAGTTTGTTGTTCAAAACACATCTAAATTAACTGACGATTAAAACAATCTTGTGAATCTCCACTTGATGGACTATGAATGTGAGCTCATTCGCTTACTGATTCTGCTACAGGAGTTTTCAAGTAAACAAACCCGCATGTCATTGAAGATGTAGGATAAAACTGGAGTAGGCCGGAAAAAAAAAAAACATACCCTACACTTACAGGAGAAGTGCGAGGCGACGACATTAAGCGCTGCGCTGCACTGCTGTAGTACCGAGAGTCACTACATTAACCTTCCATTCCAGGCTGCCAAACACTCACAATGTGTTTTGCTCCCTAGCATGATGAGGTTAAATATAACCAGAGCAGCTCTCATAAATTCAAGCAGTCCTTGCCAATCGCTTTGCATTTGTCCTGACCTTGAAAGGGAAATAAAGCAAAAGAAAAGGAAAAAAAAAATACATATTGTGTAGTTTGTGCATAATAGGGAAACAGAAAGCCACAGCAATTGAGAGATTGTCATCCAATTCCCTTTACGACAATTCAAAAAGAACAACTTGTCATTACAGCTTGCTTAGAGTGACATTAAGGTTCTGGACTAATTAAATTTATCACAAGTGTTTATGCGAGAAAGGAAGCTACATTTTAGGTCCACTTATGCAAAAAAAAAAAAAAAAAGGACTTTTTCAGTGCATTCAATCAAAAAGAAAAGTATAGATTAAGCTCATCGAGATTTTTTTTTAAATTATTTCTGAAGGAGTTATTTTTTTTTTCCACATTTAAAACACCTCGACAAGGCCGCAGCGCGAGGAGAACGCAACCAGTCCTTACAGTCCTACTGGACGGTCTGATTTTAGGTGCCCTCTGGCTTGCTGGTAAATTTTCAAAATCAAAAGTGAAAGATGCAATGAAAAATAAAAAAGCAAAACCAGTGCATGCAAAGATATACACTGTCCCCCCCCACCTTTTTATTTAACTCTTTCAGGGCTGATGTCGACTTTTGTCAAAAGGAGGAGTTGATGATGGTAATCAACTGTAAACTGTGACAAAACCAACTGTTATGTTTTAGTTGGACACTCGTTGTCTGAAGGAACGTTAGATTCATTGGTTTGACCGAGATTTCCTGCGCTCGCGAGGTGCAAACAACGGCAAAAATGGGACTGAGATCTGGCGAGAAATCAAAGTGAATGCGTAAAGCAAAATGCTCTGCAGACGACATATTATCTCTGAACTGGACTATGACTTGTCGGACTCTGATTTTGATACAAGTGATCGAAAACGAATGTGAAGCTCCAGCTTCAACTGATTGGTCCCCAGCTAATCGTGGTACTGACGATATTCACCAGACAGAAGTTCAAGTTCAAGTTCAAGCACTTTATTGTCATTGTGTTACACAACGAAATTACTTTTTGTGACAGCCCCGAGATGCATTTAAAGGAAAGTCAAATAATTCCAAATATGTCATATTGCTCAAAATACAGCAGCATAAATTGTTATTGCACCTGTTAGTGAATAGTACATTACATATTCTACAGTATATTGTAATACATTAGTATATTGCACATTACCATCATAGCTTATTGCACATGTTCAATATAAAAATGGTTCTTCGACTGAGGAGATTCAGAGTTGAGAAAGTTTATGGCAGATGGGAAAAAGCTATATTTTAGTCTGTTTGTGCATACACAGATTGACCCTAAAGCATCTGCCTGACAGGAGGAGCTCAAACAAAGAATTTCCAGGGTGAGTTTTGTCCTTGAGAATGTTTGTGGCCCTTCTCACACAGCGAGTCTTATACAAGAGTTCGAGTGATGGCAGTTCAGTCCCTATAATGGCCTCTGCTGTTTTTACGACCCGCTGCAGGGCTTCTTTAGCAGCCTTGGTGCAGCTGTTGTACCAGACCATCATGCAGTTAGTTAAAATGCTCTCTATAGTGCATCTATAGAAATTATCCAGCAGTTTCTGGGGGAGGTCAGCTCTCCTTAGCTTCCTGAGAAAATAGAGGCGTTGTTGTGCTTTGCCTATTATAGCCAAGTTGTTGTCAGCCCAGGACAGGTCCTCTGAGATGGTGACTCCTAGAAACTTAAAGTTGGAAACTCTCTCCACAGGATCTGCATTGAAAACAATGATAAGAGGTAGAAACCACCGTGATCACTGCTGCTGCTGCCCCAGCCACGTGAAGACAGCCTGGCAGCAAACCTGCTGCACATTCTTCACAAACTGGCAGCCACAGTATGCAGCAACAGACGTTTTATGTTAATTTCTGTGTGAAACCATTGCTTTTCAGAAACTGTTTTTTGGAAAAAAAATATTCAGCCCTCAAAGAGTTAAAGCAGTATGGAGACATTATCTTCTCACCACATCTCAGCTTCTCAAACCAGCTTTTCTGGTGAGGTTTCACGGCAGCAGCAGGGCAGGCTGGTTAGCTCAGATATACCAGTCTCCAGATACGGATTCTGTTTGCCTGGCAAAGTGCTTTTTGATGGCATAGCCTATGGTTTCAGCTCAAAGCCGAAGTACAAATCAGCCTGAAGTCATTGTGCCTTGTGATGGTTTGGCACACAGTCGAGCCCAATAACCTCTAAACTCATAGAATGAGCCGGCCTGGAAACGGAATCAATGAATAATCTTATTTGCAATACTTCAGACTTACTGAAAGAATTATTCAAACTAGAATTACCTCATTTTAATGAAAGCTTTTATACTAACACAATCAAGACAAACTAATGACATTACTGCAAAAATCAAATTTGGACCGCTTTGTGTTTGCTTTACCCAAAGTGTTTAGCAGATATGCAGCAAGGACAGGAAGTTATTATTACTTTTCATTTACCAGAATGAAAACCATGTCTGAAAAAGTGGTGTACAAGGTGTTGCTGCTCCATTTGTGTAATTAGGCCAGTGCTCATTTTAATTAAAGTATTATCGACTGTCTTAAAATATTTTAGCATAATTGATATCCCTCCTCCAGAATGCATTTGGAAAAATCTCATCTCAGCATAATGCGCTTTGTGGTATTGAATTATAACAATGAAATTTTTAAAGATCTTTTAGGCCAATGGTTTAATGCAGTAAACTCCCAACACAATTATGAGTCATTTATGCCAGCTTTACTTCATAAATATGCCAGTATTTTTTTGAAATGCAGTGATTTATAGAAGCATATGCTGGAATAATGGCACTCTTATATGCTGCACGTTGGATTGCACTAAACGTGAGATGAAAAGGTGACAGTGAAGGGGAGGCATGCAGATAAGGACAGAGCGACTGCAAGAGATTTAATAAATTAGGTCTGTTTTCAGTGATCTGACAAGTTTTGTAAGTCACTTTGAATAAAAGCATCTGCTAAGCAAATAAATCCATCCATCCATTTTCCAACCCGCTGAATCCGAAGACAGGGTCACAGGGATCTGCTGGAGCCAATCCCAGCCAACACAGGGCACAAGGCAGGAAGCAATCCAGGGCAGGGTGCCAACCCACCGCAGGACACACACACAAACCATACACTAGGGCCAATTTAGAATCGCCAATCCACCTAACCAGCATGTCTTTGGAATGTGGGAGGAAAGCGGAAGCGCCCGGAGGAAACCCACGCAGACACGGGGAGAACATGCAAACTTCACACAGGGAGGACCCGGGAAGCGAATCCAGGTCCCCAGGTCTCCCAACTGCGAGGCAGTAGCGCTACCCACTGCGCCACCGTGCCGCCCAAGCAAATAAATGTAAAGGTAAATGTTTGTATTGTGAGGGGAACACCCTACCCTGGGAGCGTCAGGCACACAAGAAGGACCAACCACAGAAAGGGAGTCAGTGCAATTCAGGGCCCCCTCACACACACATTCACATCAGTGTGCAATGCCCTGTGTATTGGCACCAAACACATAGTGCCCACCATAAAGTTTGCACAAAGACACATTTTTTTCTTAATTTACTCCTCTGCTCCTCACTTTAAAATTACACATCAAACAATTCAGACATTGTGATTAATGTGCATGTTGCAGGTTTTGTGAAGGTGCAAAAAAAATAAAAAGAGACAGCACAGACGATGGTATGTGAGACCTATAAAATGTATCGTGTCATTACGATGGGGAATATGCGACGCTTGAATATAAAAGCACCACGAATGCATCTGTGTGACGGCATTTTGCTTCACCACATCAAACCATTCATCAAACATCGAAGCAGGCACATCAATCTCATGGGATCCGCAAAGCGGCTTTCTGTCACATGTAGACAGTAAACAGAGACTCTGACGTCACGTTCCGACTTTCATCACACTGCGCCCCCTGACTTTTTGCTGGTATTGCAGCATCACGTTAATTTCTGATGATGTGCTCAGAGGATGCGTCAAATGAATGCTGGGAACGCGTGGCAGCCATGATAGATAGATAGATAGATAGATAGATAGATAGATAGATAGATAGATAGATAGATAGATAGATAGATAGATAGATAGATAGATAGATAGATACTTTATTAATCCCAATGATGTGTGTGTGTAAGCGTTCTGAGCGTGAAGTACCCCTCTGCTCCACAGTTTTAAATTATACATCAAACAATTCAGACATCATGATTAAAGTGGACATTGCCGGTTTTGAGAAGGTGCAAAAAAAAAGACAGCACAGAAGATAGTATGTGAGATCTTTAAAATGTATTGCGTCATTACGATGGGGAATATGCGACACTTGAATATAAAAGCACCACAAATGCATTTGTATGTCGGCATTTTGCTTCACCACATCGAACCATTCATCAAACATCAAAGCAGGCACGCCAATCCCGTAGTAGGGTTCCAGACGTCCCTTACAGTATATACAGGACACGTCCCATATTTGATCATTTTGCCCCCTGTCCCGTACTGACCTTTCAGCGACACCCAAATTTCCCATATTTAGTTCATTTTCAAATTTCGTAATAAAAATATATTTTTACTACCTTCTTACGGTACTTAGTTGTAACCTTATAAGTAATTATACTTTCTTTTCTCAGATTCTCTTGATGAAAATAACCCAAATGTAACGAGGAAACGAGTGTTTGCTGCCTGTTTGCATCTTGTTCAGTTGCAATGGTTGGCTGAGGACAGCGACACTCTTACCATTTGGCTCTCCAGCCGCACTGCTGTGCAGTTCTGTATCGGCATTGCAACATACAGTCTCAACGAAGGGAGTTGTTACTACGGCTCACTTTATTTCTAACTGCCTGTATTAAATAATAATAATAATATTTCTCTGTTGTCTGTATTAAATAAATATTTTCAAATGATTTCACTTTTACAGATTTTTTTAGCTTGTATTAAATAATTTTCAAATGATTTTACTTTTGTTTTCTTCATAACCCATTAAAATCCTTGCTTTATGTTTTAACTTATGTCTCTACTTTTATAAAATATACTGGTCTGGGTGTGTAGGGGGCATGTATAAATTTATATATACAGTACTGTGCAAAAGTTTTAGGCAGGTGTGAAAAAATGCTGTAAACAAATAATGCTTTCAAAAATGGAAGTGTTAATCATTTATTTTCATCAATCAACAAAATGCAGTGAATGAGAAATCGAAATCAAATCAATATTTGGTGTGACCACCCTTTGCCTTCAAAACAGCATCAATTCTTCTAGGTACACTTGCACACAGTTTTTTGAAGGAACTCGGCTGGTAGGTTGTTCCAAACATCTTGGAGAACTAACCACAGATCTTCTGTGGATGTAGGCTTCCTCACATCCTTCTGTCTCTTCATGTAATCCCAGACACACTCAATGATGTTGAGATCAGGGCTCTGTGGGGGCCATACCATCACTTCCAGGACTTCTTGTTCTTCTTTACGCTGAAGATAGTTCTTAATGACTTTGGCTGTATGTTTGGGGTTGTTGTCCTGCCGCAGAATAAATTTGGGGCCAATCATACGTCTCCCTGATGGTATTGCATGATGGATAAGTATCTGCCTGTATTCCTCCACATTGAGAACACCATTAATAATGACCAAATCTCCAACTCCATTTGTAGAAATGCAGCCCCAAACGTTCAAGGAACCTCCACCATGCTTCACTGTTGTCTGCAGACACTCATTATTGTACCGCTCTCCAGCCCTTCGATGAACAAACTGCCTTCTGCTACAGCCAAATATTTCAAATTTTGACTCATCAGTCCAGAGCACCTGCTGCCATTTTTCTGCACCCCAGTTCCTATGTTTTCGTGCACACTTGAGTCGCTTGGCCTTGTTTCCACGTCGGAGGTATGGCTTTTTGGCTGCAACTCTTCCATGAAGACCACTTCTGGCCAGACTTCTCCAGACAGTAGATGGGTGTACCTGGGTCCCACTGGTTTCTGCCAGTTCTGAGCTGATGGCACTGCTGGACATCTTCTGATTTCGAAGGGTAATAAGCTTGATGTGTCTTTCATCTGCTGCACTAAGTTTCTTGGCCGACCACTGCGTCTACGATCCTCAACGTTGCCCATTTCTTTGTGCTTCTTCAAAAGAGCTTGAACAGCACATCCTGAAACCCCAGTCTGCTTTGAAATCTTTGTCTGGGAGAGACCTTGCTGATGCAGTAGAACTACCTTGTGTCTTGTTGCTGTGTTCAATCTTGCCATGACATGAAACTGTCTTCCACAACCTCACCTTGGTAGCAGAGTTTGGCTTTTCCTCACCCAGTTTTAAGCCTCCTACACAGCTGTTTCTGTTTCAGTTCATGACTGTGTTTCAACCTACGTGTGACATTGATGATCATTAGCACCTGTTTGGTAGAATTGGTTGATCAGACACCTGACTAGAATCCTACAAAATCCCTGACTTTGTGCAAGTGTATCTACAAGAATTGATGCTGGTTTGAAGGCAAAAGGTAGTAACACCAAATATTGATTTGATTTAGATTTTTCTTTTGTTCGCTCACTTTGCATTTTGTAAATTGATAACAATAAACAAGCATTATTTATATTTCTGAAAGCATTCTTTGTTTACAGCATTTTTTTCACACCTGCCTAAAACTTTTGCAGAGTACTGTATATAGTAATATAGAGAGAGATTTTAAGGGTGTCCCATATTTCTAATATTCAAATCTGGCAACCCTATCTCGTAGGATCCGCAAAGTGCCTTTCTTTCCTATGTAGATAGTAAACAGAGACTCTGACGTCACATTCTGACGTTTATCACACTGTGCCCCCCCAACTTTTTGCTGGCACTGCAACTTGTGTAACGCATTGCGTTAATTTCTGAGGACCTGCTCACAGGACGTGTCAAATGAATGCTGGGAATGTGTGGCAGCCATGATGTGTGGGTGTACACGTTCTGAGCATGAAGTACCCCTCTGCTCCACAGTTTTAAATTACATATCAAACAATTCAGACATCGTGACTAAAGTAAACATTGCAGATTTCCTTTTAAGGGGATTTGGAGACATTTTATTCACACCATGTATAAATTACAACACTTTTTCTACATCGTCTCCCTTAATTCTTGGAACAATTAGCGTCTCAGATGTTTGTGATTCCTCAGGTGGGTTTCATTGCTTCTTAAGATACCTAGGCTTGCTTCTACCCTTTGGAGTCTGTAGTTGCCATTGTTCAACATGAGGACAAGAGCTGTGCCAGTGAAAGGCAAAGAAGCCATCATGAGGCTGGAAAACAAGAAAACCATTAGAGACATCGGTAAAACCTTAGGATTACCGAAATCAACTGTCTGGAGTATCATGAAGAAGAAAGAACACACTGGTGAGCTCTGTAATCACTAAGGGACTGGTGGGCCAAGGAAGACCTCCACTGCTGATGACAGAAGAATCCTCACTATGGTCAAGAAAAAGCCCCCAAACTCCTGTCTGACAGATCAGAAACAGTCTTCAGGGGGCCGATGTGCGTGTGTCAGAGACGACTATCAGCAGAAGACTTCATGAACAGAAACACAGAGGACACACTGCAAGATGAACACCACTAGTGAGCCACAAAAACAGGATGGCTAGATTGCAGTTTATGAAAAAGTACTTCAAAGAGCCTGCAGAACTCTGGGAAAAGGTCTTGTGGACAAACAAAACAAAGATGAACGTGATCAGAGTGATGACAAGAGCAAAGTCTGGAGACCAAAAGGAACTTCACAAGATCCAAAGCAGACCACCTCATCTGTTAAACTTGGTGGTGCTGGGGGGCGTTATGGCTTGGGCATGTATGGCTGCCACAGGTCCTGGCACACTTCTCTTCATTGATGATGGAACTGCTAATGGCACTGGCAAAATGAATTCTGAGGTTTGCAGAAACATCTATTAAAGAATCCTATCAAAGAATACTTTTCAGTATGAAGGTGGACAGTGTATGATCACCAGCCACACAACAGCATTTCTTTACTCACTGCAAATGGATGACATCCCAGTAGATTATTGTAGAGGTTGGTTGAGGCACACAACAAGATTTTTTTAATCGCTAGACGAGATGTGATGTAGAAGAAAGTATGTGGTCAGACCAGCAGGAGCAACAGGACAACCCATGATGTAGAACTGGTCTTGCTCTTTCTAATATAACTACCTACAATCCTGTGTACATTTTTACTGTAACATATAACTTCATTTTTTTGGAAAATTCTTGAATGGCCAATCAGTCAGTCACCAGTCAATGTAAGAGGACAACCCCCTCAGCACCTGCTAAAGTCTGTGAATGGCGGACATCAAGCAGCCATTGTATGAAAGGGAAAAGCGACAAAGTCCTAAATATCACGGCTTTAATAGACCTGCCATTGCTGTGTTCCAAACATTATGGTGTCCTAAAATGGGGAGACCATATAGAAAAAGTGCAGTGAAAGAAATGTCTGCAAATCCCCTTAAATTAAAGTGTGCTATGTGTGATTTGTAATTTTAAACTGTGGAGCAGAGGGGTAAATCAAAAAAGAATGTATCTTTGTCCCAAATATTATGCAGGGTGCTGTATTTCAAGTTTGTTTTTTTCATAATAACAGGTGAGAAGAGTAATTAAAGGCAGTAGGAGGTCTGGTCATAGCCTTGCTGAAGTGCGAAGGGTGGGACACCATCATGCCGCTAAAAAATTATATTCTGTATTCTAGGAAGAGTTTTTCAAAACTGACACATAGCCTTCATTTGATTTCAGCTTATAATTGCAGCAATGTATTCAAAAGCTTAACTTATTATTAAGAAAATATCATTTTCCTAGTGCAGGTAGTGAGGTAATTTTGAATAAAGTCATAAACCACAAGGAGTGTCTCCCCTAGCTGATGATCCTGTACAAGTCAGTTTATCCTTCTCTGCTCTATTTATAAGAACTACAGCAATTGTCAACAGCTGGATGGGCAGCATGGCGTAGTGGCCTACTACTATAAAACATAACGTTTCCAGTTCAATCCCTGTTTCTGCTTCATTTTATAATCCTACAAGTAAGCCAGCGATTCTCTAGAGAATCGTAAATCCAAGAATGGCAATCAGTTTCTGTTCCGTCCGATATTTGGATGGATGACATATCATGGAGGGTGGGTGCGTCTGGGGAAATGTCATTTAATTAAATAAGCATATCCGTACTAAAGCGGTTTCGCTTTGTGAAGACGTGATTCCGTTGCCTTTGCTGACTCCGACGGCTGGCAGAGTGGAGCACAGCAAGTTTAGTGTACAGGTTGTGGTATTCGTGTGCCAGCCATGGAGTTTGGGAAGCCTACTGACTCTGGGAGGCCGCTGCGTTTGACTCTGGGGCGTGCGCCATGGCGCAGAACGTATGTGCCTCGGTGGGAAGCCGCTGCGTGATGAAATATCATGGAGGGTGGGTGCGTCCTGGGACAGTTCATTTTAACGCGTTTCTGTTATTGGTTTTCTTCATGCAGTCTCGTGTTTGTTTTTTTATGGCTGTGTCGTCGTATATGCGGTGATGTGGGCGGTCGCGTCCGGGTGGCTGTACAACCTGGCGTGCACGCTTCACCTCAGATTTAGTTCACAGGTCGTAGGCATGGTAAAGTTTCCATTTAATTCAATAACCCTATTTGAACTAAAGCGGTTTCTTTGTATGGGCGCCTTCGTTCATTGTTTATATCCATATGGGCTCATTTACAGGTCGTAGATTACAGGTTGTGTTGTTTGGGCAACACCTACTGACTCTGGGAAGCCGCTGCGTTTGACTCTGGGGCGCCGCGCCGCAGTGCGCATGCGCTTCGGTGCATCCACCGCATCCGCCGTGCATAAATTAACTGTGGTTTAGTAATATAGACAACTCACGTAATATGCCCGTAAATCTATATACTGTATATATAAGCCAAATACCACTGACTCGCTCATCACGAAATCTCCCGAACCATGAGGACTTGGGGCTTGAAATTTGGAATGTAGGTTACCCTTGGCCCATAGGTGCTCGCTAAGAAACGGTTTTAAAAATTTCGTTGTCCAAGTGTGTTCTGCCTGTATGTCTGTTCGCTTTTCACGAGAGAATTACTTAACGGATTTAGATCTGGTTGTTTTCTATAATTTGCTTGAACTTTCTGGTTGATTTTTTACGACTTCTCTCATCGCGCTAAGTATCATAGTTTGCTTGAGGTACCGATGTATTTATGCAAATCCAACAGAGTGGCTGTGGGCCACTGTTCGAGTTAGTTTACGTCTTGCCACGTGTTGGAGTGCACCTTGCCTCCACTTACCTAGCGATACCTGTTTGTTCAACAGACATTATCATCCAGAGATTGTTAAGGAGTAACGTTTGACATTCTTGAGAGACAGAGATCAGAGTTCCGTGTGTTTTAGAGTTTAGCTGCTGATTGCCAGTGATATCACAGCCACGTGCTTTTCTCCCCACACAGGGAACGCTTTCCCATCAGAGCTGAACACAATCAGATACAGTGCCAACGTCTATTGATTTTTAAAGTTTGTCCTATTTCATTACTATGTGGGCGAAATATAAAAGACACATTCAAAGAGTTAAGTTCTGTTAATCATAAAAACATTCGAGTCTGACAAACAAGAGGGTACCATCCTGTTCATTGAGCTTGTTTTCGGTAGCTAAGTGGTCCCAATATTTCTCTCAGCTATCAAAGTTTCTGCTTCAACAGCATGACTTTGTAGTTTATTCCCACGACTCTTTGTGTAAAGAAACGCTTCATGGCTTTTACCTCAAATGCACTTCTCCTGAATTTCCTGTTCCACAGTCAAATATTCCCCATTTAATTAAAAGAACTCTAATGGATCAATTTTATGGATGCCTTTAAGAATTTTAAAGACCTTTATGAGATCCCCGTGTAGCCTTTTCTGGCCAAAACTAAAGAGGTTTAATTCCCTTAGTCTGTCACAATAAGACATGCTCTTTAGTTCTGGGATTCACTTGGTTGCTCTCCTCTGCACATCTTTTAAAACTTGACATGCGGATGGACTATGATGGGCTATTAATAATTAAGCGCTGTGTGTTTTCTGTACCTCATGCATGTATTGATTAGCCACATAATATGACAGTGATGTACTAGAAGACGGAAGAAAGGTTAGGGTTAGGTGTACTTTATCTAGCGATTACTCCATCATAAGATTTGCCGAGGTGCTTGGCTGGCCAGATGATGAGCCACAACCAAGTAAATAGTTGTGGTAGGAGGTCAGTGTGGGCCCAAGGTATAAAATCACAAGATACATTCCGTGAGACTTCTCACATATGGCTAAAACATTAACTAAAGGAGGATTTGTGAAGAAAGATGGGATCTGTATGGGTTAGTCGAAGGAGCAGAGGCCACTGTGGGAAAGGGTGTTGGCCCTTATTCTTCGACGGCCCATTGACCCAAAAAACCACTGGGGGGCAAATCGACCATCTGGGCTCCACCCCAGCCATTGCCGCTAACAACAAGATTATAATTGTAATCAGAATATAATTTTAATGTCACTGTGCTCTGTGCAAATATTTTAAATCTGGTTTTTCTTTTCTTTCTACCTGTGCAGCTGAGCTAGATTGAGTACAAAGGGGCTCAGCATTTAGAACTGCTAGGGCAAGCATAGGACAAGACAGACAAAGGGCAACATGCCCTATTACTGTGTGTTAGAGTCAGCATGACATTAGATGTTCTCTTTGCCTTGTTTGTAATGGCATGATTTACCTAAGTAAGGGCCTGCACATGGAGAAAGAGTATAAAGCCTTGGACCATCGCCCGGCACACCTTTGAAGCCGACGGACGGATGGGAGATAACGTTATCCGATCCTGAAAATCCTTCCAGCGCAGCGATGAAAATGGCAGACTGTATACATTGGGCTCCCATCTCAGTAAAAAAGTCTTCCTATGGCTTCCTTCATCTGTAATGCAGCGTAAATTGTCATTAAAGAAAGCTAAGTTATTTTCTCTAATGTGATTTCATACCGCTGTATCACTATGGGAGGGGGATCGCCTTTTAATATTACAGGTAAAATTCTGTTACAACGAATATCTTTACAACGAAATTTTCATTATAACAAAGTATTTTTATGGTCCCGATAGCTTCCCCATATGACATGAGTCTTTAGAAATCTCGTTACTACGAAGTACATTCAGCAGATACTTTCATTATAACGAAGTGTACAAAAGACCTTGAAATGCTTGAATGAATCATCAACAAAGCAGTTAGTTCTGTGGCCACAGCTCAGTTGTGCACAACGATCCCCAAACAGAAACACTGTCATTTTTTTTTCTTTCTTCGAACTTTCCTTGTACTGTTTTTTATTTATTTTTTTTGCCTTTTTTGTTTCCTGCAGTTTTCAGTGATACCTTTTAGTTATTGCTCGTCAACATTTGAAAAACATCAATTGGAATTTAACTCCTATAGAAATGGCAGACACGAAAAAACGATAACAGTTCATATTATAAAAAAAAAAAACTAACTTTTTGCAGCTCTCGATTGCGGCAAGCAGAAAAAAGACGTTGCCAGTGAATTCGGAATTTCGGTATTGACTATCGACGCTGTCAACTTTCTTGAAAGACAGAACAAAAAAAAGTAGAAAAATCTCGGGTTGCAAACGTATGTGAACTGCTACATTTGAAGACGTCAAAAAAGCCGTTTTTATGTGGTTCAGTGATTCTCGTTCAAGAAAATCCTATTAATGCGGCACTCATTCAAGAAAATGTGAGGTTTGTAAACTCTCTTGGGACCTCTCACAACTGGACAGCAAGCTGAAGAGTGTCCCGAAGTGCGATCTCCGCGTCTGTACGGGGCAATAGCAGATATGCTGCGTCTCTCCGCCAAAGTAAACAGTGTCATGCTTGGGTCACAGATTTGCACAGAAACACAGAAGATTGTAGAGACAGGAACTTTATTCAAACACTGCAAACAAACATGTCTCTTTTTCCAAAAGTTTAATCGTGCTCCTTGACAAGACGGTGATGACAAATCCGTCTCACAATTAAAAGAATGCAAACATATCTTCCTCTTCAAAGGAGTGCGCGTCAGCAGCAGGGAAGGACAGAGAGAGAGAAAGGCAAACAAACAATCCGCAACTGACAGCTGCTTTTGGACTTTTAAGTCTGCGAAGTACCGCGTGGATCACACGATAGATCAGCTGCAAGTAAGCCCAGAAGCAAGGGAGCAATGTGAAGGTAATCTTTCAGCGTCTTTTTTTAACCTGTAGGGGTGTGATCATCCCCCCAGCTCACAACAGAAAAAATCTTGAGGGGTGATGCAAGGTTAGGTGCACGTTAATTGTAAATGTAGATACTGTAACAGGATTACTTGATCACTGACCTGGCCACGACTTTACCTGACTGCTGTGTCTGTGTATAACAGAGTTGCAGATCCCGCTGCAAAAAATAACTGTGTCGCTCCTGTTTCAAGCTGAATAAAGCTGGTTTTGCTAAAGTACTGAGACTAAGCCTCGTGTTTTGGGGTGCAAGACAGGGACTTATAGCGCAACCCCGATCTTTTATGATTTGCTTCTGTGGCGGTTCATTGCAGCGCTGTGAGCCTCCTATTGCCCTGCCCCAGCAACGGACAAACAATCTTCCACAGACTCTGCAATCGCACTTCAGGATGCACTTCAGCGTGTCGTTCCCGTTGGGTGGGGAGTGGGGGGTCTCAAAAGAGTTCAGAATCCTCACGATATAAAGAAGAAATAATAATTCGGCTCCTGATTGATAACTGTGCAGCCCACAACATGCTTCCACATTTAGATAATGTTCGCGTTGAATTCCTCCCACCCAATTGCATGGCAGCGCTTCGGCCGTTGGTTTTGGGCATCATTCGCACCCTGAAAGTGTATTATCGCAAGGAAATGCTGAGAAAAATTCTCATCAGCATAACTTGTAGGCAGGAGGAGATTAAAATTAACGCGAAAGAAGCTATTGAAATGATTGCAAACGCCTGGATACAAATTAAAGAAAGCACTATAGTAACAAATACAGAATCTCATTACAACAAAATTTCCGTTACAATGAAATATTTTTTAGGTCCCTGTGAGTTCGTTGTAATGGAATTTTACCTGTATATCTATATAGTTTCGGGTTACTTAAGACGTTGTAATTAAAAAGAGCTAGCGCCCCCTTAAGGAAAACACCATGTCACTCCACCTGAGTGTCTAGATTTTGATGAGAAGTGCTGCAATCTATCCAGGTAGTACAGTATGTTGGGTAGATGTTGCACCCATATGTAAATGTTTTGCTTCAGCTTTAGGCATTGTGATATAAATGGGGTCATTCAGCCCCCTAATCCGACACAGACAGACACGGAGACACAAATCCAAAAGCAACACGCCTTTACTTTACTGGTGCCTCTACAGTATAGCACACAAACAACCACAAATAATACTTCTCAGTCCTTTCTCTTTCTCTTCCTACTCCTATTCCACAAGCTTTGTCATCCACCTCCCAAATCTGGTTCCTTGAACAGAGTGAGGTGGCATCCTTTATACTGCACCTGACGATCACCTGGCAGCACTTTCTGGTGTGGCGGAAGTGCTGCATGGGCACCTGGAAGTACTCCAGGTGCACCCGGATCCTCTCCTGCACGCATGTCCCGATGTGGCGGAACTGCTGCAGTCCAGGGCTCCAAAATTGTCCAGTCGCCTCCTGGTGGCGGCCACGGGCCCCAGCACGGTTGAGCTTCTAAGCTCCAAGCCAATGGCCCCGATACAATCCAGGGGCGATGCCCTCTCGTGTCCCGGGTGAGGTATTGTCTCTCTCCCGGTTCTTCCAACATCAAGGCATCCCAGCCGGGCAAAGGTCCCAGTTGTCTGCCACAGCATATTTCAGGAATGAAGGATGTGTATGCTTAAGATTTATAATGAGTGAATAAAAAGTTGTCCTGGATCCCCTGCTTGACTGTCGCACACTCTATTATGGTCTCTAAGTAGATGAATGATAGATGACTTGTGCTGTCAATCCTGGTTCAGTCTGTCTGTGATTGGTGACAGTAAAAGACACCACAGCATGACACCTGACTAATTGATAAACAGGTAGAGGTTAAACTCCATTGGTACAAATGGATTTTGGGCTTCTGACTGGAAAATGTATCTCTTCTTTACAGTGGCCTCATTCTAAAGGACCCCATGCACTCTTTCGGCTTAAATGGCGAAGAACTTTTCCTCATTCGGTGTGAAGTGTAGACCTGAGCTTGTGTCCCGGGAGCCCAGGAATACACCATTAAGGAAGTGCCATTTTCTTTTTCTGAACCCACTTATCCTAATACAGGGAACAGGCGGCAATTTCCTATCCTAAAAGTAAGAAGCACCAGTTGATGGCAGGGCGCACTCACCCACACTGTGCCAGTTAAGAGCTGACAACTAATGCAATCTGTGGGACTTTGGGAATGCGTGAGGAAATTGGAACACCCAGAGAAATCCCGCAGAGGTTTGACCTGACTGTGACGCAGCAACGCGTCCAGATATGAACTTGCAGCTGACACTGGGACGACTCTGAGTGCACAGCGGCACAACGGGGTATTTAAACATCGCAGTTACTGTAACAGGGAAAAACTGAAAACGAAGGCATTTAAATAAGAGCACTTACCATCAGTCGTTAGCGCATGAAGGGAGGGGGTTACTGTAGCTCCTTATTCTCTGGCCATCAACCTTGAAAATAAAGACACGTGCGCCAGTCCTGATGCCATTTAAAAAACCATCTAAAAAAAGACAGGCAGGAGTGGAAAGTTTTTCTAAAGGCATTGAGTTTTTTTTCTTTTTTTGAGTGTAGAATTTTTGAGATCGCAGACGTACAAAAGCGATATTGGTTTTGGGGTTATTGTCTCTATTGAGTAGACTTCGTGCCAGCAAAGCAGTTGGAAGTTGGAAGCAGTGGGTCTGAGTAATATTTTCCATTTGTTTGCGCTAATGCGATCTTTACTACTAGTAAGCCCGCGATTCGCCAGCGAATCATAAATCCAAGAATGGCAATCAGTTTCTGTTCCGTCCGATATCTGGATGGATGACATATCATGGAGGGTGGGTGCGTCTGGGGAAATGTCATTTAACTACATAAGCATATCTGTAGTAAAGCGGTCTCGTTTTGTGGAGACGTGATTCCGTTGCCTGTGCTGGCAAAGTTTTGCACAGCAAGTTCAGTTCACAGGTTGTGGTGTTCGTGTGCCAGCTACTGAGTGTGGGAAGCCGCTGGGTTAGAGTCTGTGACCGTTATGTGATCTATATTACTGGCACAGTGGATTAGAGCAAGTGTAGCTAACAGGTTGTATTGTTTGGGCGCCACGTACTGACTCTGGGAAGCCGCTGCGTTTTGGGAAGCCGCTGCGTTTGACTGTGGGGCGGGTGCCACGGCGCATTACGTTGTGCTATTTGGGCGCCGCCTACTGACTCCGGGAAGCCGCCGCGATTTGTGACCGTTATGTGATCTACATTACTGGCACAGTGGATTACAGCAAGTCTAGTTTACAGGTGGCGGGCTCATTGCAGTGCGGCAGTGCGCGTGACATCCGGTTTACAACCGTCTCGTTTCTGTGTTTTCTGTGCAGTGCGGCAGTGCGCGTTACGCCTTGATGCGTCTTGCGCCCTGCGTCCATATCCGGTTTACAACCTTCGGTTAGTAATATCGATAATTTTGTTGAGACTTTCAAATTTTCCCACTTCCATTATCTCTAACCTGCTCTGCATGTGTAACACGTCAATGTTTCTGAATTCTTTACTACGTTCTTCTTTGTCTTTTTCCATCCCTGGCCGTGAGCTAAGAACACAGGAAGTGTGTCTGCCAAAAGCATTCCAACAACTGAGTAGATGACCGTGGTCTTGTTTGAAAATGGTTGTAAGTAGGGCGTGACTTGACCGTCTCACGGGACGTGAAAGTGTCTGTCTGTCTCTCTTCAAAAGTTCACATCTTGTCGCAGGAAAAAAAGTCTTGTCTCGTCCCAAGATTTTTTTTTTATAATAGAGAGAAATTTTTGTGTGTGTTTGTGCACTATATATATACTGGTCAAAAAAAATTAAAGGGGTACTTTTTAATGAGAGCATAGCATCAAGTCAATGAAACTTCTGGGCTATTGATCTGGTCAGTTAAGTAGCAGAGAGGGTTGTTAATCAGTTCAGCTGCTTTGGTGTTAATGAAATGAACAACAGGTACACTAGAGGGGCAGCAATGAGACACCCCCAAAACAGGTTTAATGGTTTAACAGGTGGAGGCCACTGACATTTTTCTCTCCTCATCTGTTTTTTCACTCATTTTTCACTCATGAGCCTGCCTGCCTAACAGGCGGAGTGGTGGCTCTGAGGTTAGGGATCTGCACTGGTAAACGGAAGGTTGCTGGTTTAAATCCCGTAAATGCCAAAAGGGACTCTGCTCTGTTGGGCCCTTGAGCGAGGCCCTTAACCTGCAATTGCTGAGCACTTTGAGTAGTGAGAAAAGCGCTATATAAATGCAAAGAATTATTATTATTACCGCATCATTTTTTCCCTTCGATTTTCGGGTTGTGTTTGAATTCAGCCCTCTGTAGGCCGATCATTTTCATTTCCATCAGACGATGTGGCATCCTTTCGTTCCTAACACATTACCATATCAGTCCATATCAGTAGAGATATTCAGCATGGTTTTTCATCCTTATTGAGATCTGATGTGTTTCCAAAGTTTTCCTTTAATTTTTTTGAGCAGTCTGTATATTTCTGCACCAGAATTTTTCTTTCCAAGGGAATGATGTAATAACTGTTACATCATAACTGTAATGACTGTTTTACTTTTTATCCATTCTTCCTGCCGTAATATTTTGTTGTGACTCTGCCGGCATCAACTTCCAGTCCTGGTCGTGTCAAATCCTACTAGCAGGCTAACTATTCCCGTAGAAAGCTTGTGACACTCACCTCACTCACTCACACTTCATGCAGTTGATCACATTTTTGCTCCCAATTGGACAATCAGAAGTGAATGCTGACTGGTTTAATGAATTTATTTCTTTTTGTCTGGCTTGGTTAAAAGCAATATTTGCTGCTGTAATAATTTTTTGTCATCATCATTCAATTATCCTACTGTATTTTTCAATATGCTATATGTGTCTTTATGCCACTTGTCACCATGGTAAATACTTCTGCTCTCCCTCCTGATGTTGGTTACGTTGCTCTGTCTCTTGCACTGCCTTATGCCAATGTAGGTAGGTAGGTAGGTAGGTAGGTAGGTAGGTAGACAGACAGACAGACAGACAGACAGACAGACAGACAGACAGACAGACAGACAGACAGACAGACAGACAGACAGACAGATAGATAGATAGATAGATAGATAGATAGATAGATAGATAGATAGATAGATAGATAGATAGATAGATAGATAGATAGATAGATACTTTATTAATTCCAAGGGCAAATTCACATACTCCAGCAGCAGCATACTGATAAAAAACAATATTAAATTAAAGAGTGATAATAATGCAGTCATACAGACAGTCAATAACTTTGTATAATGTTAACGTTTACCCCCCGGGTGGAATTGAAGAGTCGCATAGTTTGGGGGAGGAACGATCTCCTCAGTCTGTCAGTGGAGCAGGACGGTGACAGCAGTCTGTCGCTTAAGCTGCTCGTATGTCTGGAGATGATCCTGTTCAGTGGAGGCAGTAGATTCTCTATGATTGACAGGAGTCTGCTCAGCACCCGTCGCTCCGCCACGGATGTCAAACTGTCCAGCTCCGTGCCTACAATAGAGCCTGCTTTCCTCACCAGTTTGTCCAGGCGTGAGGCGTCTTTCTTCTTAATGCTGCCTCCCCAGCACACCACCGCGTAGGAGAAGGCGCTCGCCACAACCGTCTGATAGAACATGTGCAGTATCTTATTGTAGATATTGAAGGATGCCAGCCTTCTAAGGAAGTATAGTCAGCTCTGTCCTCTCTTACACAGAGCATCAGTATTGGCAGGGTATGTAGACCACTATGAATCAGTTGCTTGAAGTAAATGATAATTGATTATTGTTGTTCTACAGGGAGAGTCACTTGAAAGAGGCCCCGGATATTCTGTAATAACTCTCGCTGAGACAAAGCAATCTGAACAAAACCACGTGCAATGTGCGCCTCAATATATGGAGCTTTGAACAAGCCGGGATGCCCCTGCATCGAAGCAATAAGGTAGGCACCGGACAGCCGTTTGCAACTTTTGGGTGCATACAGTACCTCCCGTACCCCTTCCGTCACTTGACTTCTCATTAGGATGGTGGTCTACAGTATTGAGCAGTGTGTCTTGATGGTGCGAACCTATTGAGTCATCAATTCATTTAAATGATGTCAGAATCAACTGGATGATCATGAGTTAATGGAAGGTTACTAACAGCGAGATGGAGCAACGTGTCACATATCAACAAGGAGCATGGCAGAAGTACAGTCCTTATTCTGCAACAGGGTCATTTCAAAGGGGCTTTGGCCACCACGGTCGCCGGATCTGACATCCCCAGATTTCTTCCTTTAGGTGTCTGCTCAAAGGAAACAGTCTATCTGAACAAGCCTCACACTGTAGAAGATTTGAAGGAAAACATCCAATGTGAAATTGCTGCTATAAAACCGAGACACTTGCTGACACATTCAGGAATATGGAGCGCCGCGTCGAAATGTGTCTGGCAGAAAACGGAAACCACTTCCAGCATCGCATGTCATGCAATCGATTACACATACGTCAAGGTACATAGCGTATTATTTTGGTTTAGATTGCTTCATCCTACCGGGAGAATACTTGGGGCCTCTATCGAGTGAATCTCCCTGCACAAGAACAAAAAGGGGGATTGTGAGAGTTGATTTCTATTGATAAATATGATTTTCTGAAATTGATTATATATTGACTAAATTAAAAGAATTCTGTCTATGTTAACTGTTAGCTTTGGCCATTAGCACTCTTAGGAAGCATTTCGATTAAAAGCCAATTGATCTATGACCCAGTTCCGCTGCTGTGAATTTTTCCTTGGGGATTAATAAAGTATCTATCTATCTATCTATCTATCTATCTATCTATCTATCTATCTATCTATCTATCTATCTATCTATCTATCTATCTATCTATCTATCTATCTATCTATCTATCTATCTATCTATCTATCTATCTATCTACTTTAGCACAAGGACAAGTATCGATACAAGAACCGGTATAATCCAGTATAGCAGAATTCTGACTCTGAGGGTCCTGTTTATCATAACTTGCAAGGACATGAGAAATGAAACTAATCACATACTTCTGTAATTGACAAGTGCATTTAAGAAGTGTTACCACCATCTCTAAGTCAGTCATCTCCTTCCGTGTACACAGCGGCTCCATGTATTTCCAATAAAGCTATTCTTCCCATCCTGGACTAGCTTTGTGAATCTGACTTTAACAGACTCTTGAGTCATGAGGCAGCAATAAGCCGTTACATTTTAAAGCAGTTTTTTCTTTTTTTCTCCTTACTCTATGCACTGACCCAGGAAGTGTGCCATGCTGCAACATTACAGGATAATCAGGAAAACAATGAATTGTAAAATCTTTTCGTTTAGCCTTAAATCTTTACAGAGAGATTTTAAATGAGCAAATTCAATTAAGCTGCCCGTCAAAACATTCAACTGTTCTTCATACCGTATAGTGAACTCTTGTAACATTTGTTGATCACAGTAAGATGATGCATGGAAATTGAAAAGGAGGGATAATCCAATTAAATCATTGTCCCTGCAATTGCATAAATTACTTTCAAGCTGTCATGGTTAAATATGCTAAGACGTTAGAAAACAAAACCACTTACAAAGATTATGTTTTCTCTTACATTTTGGACAATACACTAAGGCAGTGCTACGTTCTTTTAAATATGAAGATATAATACTACCTGCCGAGCTCTGCATTGTCATGAAATTCCACATCCTCCAGAAGCTCTCAATAACTAAAGAGATACTTGAGGTTGCTGCTTGAGTTTTTCAGAGACTCATACGGCGGGAACTCTCTCACTGTTTCACTACTTCAAGAGAAAGAAATACAAAGGGGGGGTTGCATTGCCCAGAAGAACCAGACCTCCGTAAGCTGTCATGTGTGCTAACATAATAAACGCACACTCTGTGAAAGGAAAATTAACTGCTTGCAAGCTACTAAGGGTTAAAAGCTGACAAAGCTGTTTTGCTATAATGGCAGGTTACTCATACAGGTGTCTGTCGTAAGACAGCTGACCTAGGAAAACTTCCTATTTAGGAACGCGTCTGTTAGACACAGGAAAGATGACCTTTCCTTCTTTAGGCCAGGTTTATACTTCACGCAACACATACTGTTTATAATTGCACGGGTACTTTACGTAAATCTGGAAGATTCCACCAGGTGGCAGTGCGTGGCATCATCATGGTGAGAAAACATTCGGCTTTGCTGTGTTGTGAATTGCCTGAAACACCCATTAAACTCCGAGGACACCTTGCCACAATATCTCTGAAAAGGATGTTTAATGATTACAGCCATCAATCCAGGGACATGCCCATCCCAGCCAGCATTGGGCATGAGAAAGAAACAAAATTCCTAGATGAGGCATCAGCTCATCGCAGGCTGAACACAAGCACACACATACACTAGTGTTATGTCTGTGGAAGGAAACCGGCGCACACTGTGGAAACCCACCAGGAAAACATGCAAACTCCAGGCAGGGAACACCAGGGATGTGACTCCCTACAGCGAGGCAGCAGCGCAATCACTCCGCCACCGTGCCACCACAACATGTGTAATTATTTAGAGTATTTACTATTTAAATGAAGTTAACGACTTCCCTGTAAAATGTAACATACATACTGTACTTTAATGCATTTCATCCAACCTCTGCTCCTTAGGGACAAGCTGACAGAGATGGGAGTAGATTCATACCTGGTGGCATGGATCGTGGACTATCTTACAGACAGACCTCAGTATGTGCGTCTCGGGACCTGCAGGTCTGACATTGTGGTCAGCAGCACAGGAGCGCCGCAGGGGACTGTACTTTCTCTGGTCCTGTTCAGCCTATATAAATCGGACTTCCAATACAACTCGAAGTCCTGCCACGTGCAAAGGTTCGCTGATGACACTGCTATCGTGGGCTGCATCAGGAGAGGGCAGGAGGAGGAGTATAGGAACCTAATCAAGGACTTTGTTAAATGGTGCGACTCAAACCACCTACAACTGAACACCAGCAAAACCAAGGATCTGGTGGTGGATTTTTGGATGCCCAGACCCCTCATAGACCCCTTGATCATCAGAGGTGACTGTGTACAGAGAGTGCAGACCTATAAATACCTGGGAGTGCAGCTGGATGATAAACTGGACTGGACTGCCAATACTGATGCTCTGTGCAAGAAAGGACAGAGCCGGTTATACTTCCTTAGAAGGCTGGCGTCCTTCAACATCTGCAATAAGATGCTGCAGATGTTCTATCAGACGGTTGTGGCGAGCGCCCTCTTCTACGCAGTGGTGTTCTGGGGAGGCAGGATAAAGAAGATGGACGCCTCACGCCTGGACAAACTGGTGAGGAAGGCAGGCTCTATTGTAGGCACAGAGCTGGACAGTTTGACATCCGTGGCAGAGCGACGGGCGCTGAGCAGGCTCCTGTCAATCATGGAGAATCCACTGCATCCACTGAACAGGATCACCTCCAGACAGAGGAGCAGCTTCAGCGACAGACTGCTGTAACCGTCCTGCTCCACTGACAGACTGAGGAGATCGTTACCTCCATCACACTATGCGACTCTTCAATTCCACCCGGGGGGGTAAACGTTAACATTATATAAAGTTATTGTCTGTTATACCTGCATTGTTATCACTCTTTAATATTGTTATTATCAGTATGCTGCTGCTGGAGTATGTGAATTTCCCCTTGGGATTAATAAAGTATCTATCTATCTATCTATCTATCTATCTATCTATCTATCTATCTATCTATCTATCTATCTATCTATCTATCTATCTATCTATCTATCTATCTATCTATCTATCTATCTATCTATCTATCTATCTATCTATCTATCTATCTATCTATCTATCTATCTATCATGAAAGTGATATCAACTATAAATCTAAGGATTCTGTGCAGAGAGCTGGAATATCATAAATGTAACGTGTTCTGTGTGTGGCGATTGCTCTTTCAGTTCAGGAGGAAGCCCCAGAAGCATGCAGCGATTATCAACTGGGTCGGTTTGAAGATGACGTTTACAACAGTCTACTTTAATGATAAAGTAAACTACGAGGTTAAAGTGGAAATTTCGAGATTAAAACTGAAGTTTCCACTTTAATCACAAAATAGACCTTTCTGCCATGTCCTTAAGTTTTTCTCTGTGGCTCAAATATTCTCCTGCTGTACATTCATGAATGACGGCAAAAAAAAGACGGCATAGAAGATGATAATGTGAGGCTTTTAAAACGTATCGTGTCATTACAATAGGGGGTTTGCAACACTTGAATATACAAGCACCACGAATGCATTTGTATGTCGGCATTTTGCTTCACCACATCGAACCATTCATCAAACATCAAAGCACGCACATCGATCCCAGAAGGATCCTCAAAGTGGCTTTCTGTCACATGTAGATAGTAAACAGAGACTCTGATGTCACATTTCTGACTTTTATCACACTTTGCCCCCCGACTTTTTGCTGGTACTGCAACTCGCACACGCGCCTCGTTAATTTCTGAGGACGTGCTCAGAGGATGCGTCAAAAGAACGCTAGGAACACGTGGCAGCCATGATACGTGAAGTATAAATGAGCCCTTAGAGTGATCGTTGGTTTCTTGCTCACCTCCCTGATAAAGGCCCTTCTTGTGTAGTATAATGAAATACATTCACTCCATGAAACGTCACAAAAAGTTGGGGAATTGTCGACACATAATGTCCATTGGACTAAACAAAAAATGATTGAAAAAATGATCAAAAAAGCAAAGAATTTGACATCGTACAGTGGTTACATGAGGATTTATATACAAAATGGTGGCAGGAAGTGATTTAATACAGGAAATGACACCAATGCAGACAGACAGAAGTGATGTCATCAAGGCGGAACTGGAACTGAGCGTGAATTATAAACAGTACCCCCTGTACTGTTCTCCTTTGGCTTAAATGGCTAAGAACTTTTTGTCATGTCAGCATTTTTCTTCGTCACGTTGAACCATTCATGAAACATCGAAGCGCACACATCGATCCCGTAGGATCCTCAAACTGGCTTTCTGTCACAAATAGATACTAAACAGAGACTCCGACATCACATTCCGTCTTTTATCACACTGTGCCCCCCGATTTTTTGCTGGTACTGCAACTCGTGCTCGTGTCGTGTTAATTTCTGAGGACCTGGGAACGTGTGGCAGCCATGATGCGTGCGCGTTATGTGTTCTGAGCATGAAGTATAAATGAGCCCTTATGGCCCCATCTGACACATACACAAGACAGAAACAGTTGGCCGATTTGCACGACACAAGATGAAATGCTTAGGTAAATGATATTATGCTTTTTGAGAAGTAAGGGGAAGATGGAGGGAGGAAAAAAATAAAAAGCAGACTGAAAAGGGAAATCTGCGCTCTTCTTCCTTGCAACGCATGAATCCTATGTGACTGAATAAAGACTGATTAATTGAACTATTCCCGTCTTCTCTCAAACCTGCTTAATATAGTTCAGGGCCATGGTGGGCTGCAGCCTTTATCCAAAATTAGTAAGGTGCAAAGTATAGGGATCAGGGACCCTTTTTGAGCCTCAAAATCAAAATTGGGGTGGGGTCGCTGATTATAACTTGTTAGATAAAGTGTCAGTGTTGTATCTAAAGTGATAAGAATACAGTGGCATTTGCATTATAATAGAGAAGAAAGTAAAATTGCTTTGCTTTAGTTTGTAGATGGATCTCCTCCTCAGTGGCATCTGCTATCATTTTCTAAGATGGGAAGGTTGACTTTTTAATTGGAAATATTTTTAACTAGTAACGGCAAATACACTTGACTTATACGTAGTTTCTCTTTCTCTGTGCGTTTAGCATTCGTTTGCTCAGAGGTTGATGCGCCTCCTGCTTCCTGAGCAGCTCTTCCTTTTTTTGCTTTGTTTTTTATTTCGCCTTAAACAATTTCTTGTATTAGGAATTTGTTAGTTTTCGCATACCCCTTGGGGTCAGCCATTGTAGTACAGCGCCCCTGGAGCAATTACAGGTTAAGGGTCTTGCTCAAGGGCCCAGCAGAGTAGGATCTCTTTTGGCAGTGACGAGGATTCGAATCGGCAACCTTCTGGATACCAGCACAGATCCTTAGCCTCAGAGCCACAACTCTGCCCTAAACCAAAGCAGACACGGGGAGAACATGGAAACTCCACCCTAGTGGGCCGCTTCTTCTCTTCTTTCATCGCCATCTTTTCATGTTAAAACTGATTAAGTCGGTGTTTATGTTGCAATTACTTAGTACATTTTCCATAATTTTTCACTTAAGCTGGCACTTAAGTGTCCAATCTGCCTCAAGAGTGATTTAAGATCTGAAGAGGTTGGGGAAGTGACGGCAAAGGTGGTAGGGATGAGAACGCCGCCCGTGCGCATGCACCACATGGCTGCCCTGCTGGCCGCTGCCAAGTAGTTGAATCTACAATAAAGTTAAATAAAAATAAAAAGAGGAATAACCTTGGAGGTCAATCATCACCCCAAAAGCGAACAATAGAGTTCACATAGTATATCCATCCATCCATTATCCAACCCGCTACATCCTAACTTCAGGGTCACAGGGGTCTGCTGGAGCCAATCCCAGCCAACACAGGGCGCAAGGCAGGAAACAAACCCCGGGCAGGGTGCCAGCCCACCGCAGGGCACACACCCACACACCCCCACACACACCAGGAACAATTTAGGATCGCCAATCCACCTAATCTGCATGTCTTTGGACTGTGGGAGGAAACCGGAGTACCCGGAGGAAACATGCAAACTCCACGCAGGGAGGACCTGGGACATGAATCCTGGGGCCTCATGTATAATGTCGTGCGTAGAACTCACACTATAACATGGCGTAAGCACAAAAGCGGGAATGTGCGTACGCACAGAAAAATCCAGATGCAGGAATCTGTGCGCACGCATAGTTTCACGTTCTTCCACTACATAAATCCCGATTTGCGTGAAAAGTAACGCACGTGCACGCGCCTTCTGTCCCGCCCCAACTCTCCCCAGAATTACGCCTCTTTGAATATGCAAATCAATATAAATAGCCTTCTGTGAAAAGACAATGGGAAAAGCACAGGGGAAAATATAAGAATTTCAGCGAATACCAAGTGGAGGCAAAGGAAAAACATACTATTTGTTGGTTTAAACAGTGATATAATCAACAAAAGAAAGTTGATCGAGTGACATAGTGTCGGAGAAACTCGAAAGCTCAAGTTCACAAAGTCGCACAGTGCCCGAAATAAAAAAGAAATCACATATCAAAGTCGCTGTGAAAAGGCGAGTTGTAGCCCACCGTCTGAGTGTCATATGAAAGCGTATTAGGGTACAAACAAAAAAAATAGGCACACAGTGGGAAAAAAGCACGAAATGTCAACTTTAATCTCGAAATTTCCACTTTAATCACGTAGTTTATTTTGCCATTAAAGTAGAACATCATAAACTTCATCTTAAAATCGTTTATTTTACTAGTTTCTCAAGTAGCACGTTAAATGCTTTTTTCTGTGTTTGATCTTCTATGTGCTCTATGTGTGTGAATCACTACGTGCTTCCGTTCTTTCTCTTTCTCCGACAGGACACAGAATGCATTACATTCGAGATATTACAGCTCTCTGAATAATTAAAATACTGAGATGTATATGTGATATCATTTTCACGATGATAGGAATGAAAGCATGTTATTAAACATGGGAACACGGTGGTGCAGTGGTTGTTCATATCTCACTCAAGAGGCTTGCTGCACCATGTGTGACCTTCGATGAAATAATTTATTACAGAAGTACTGTCTCTTTCAAACGTACTAACCTCCAATTCCTGTCCATACTTTTCTTTCTCCAATCGCCACACAATCAGCTCTGTAATAGACGTTAAGCCATTTGTAAGCTTAGAACGCCGATTCTTCAAAACTTTTAAGGAACATTGAAATATCTTCGTAGTACATGTTTAATTATTCTAGTCGTCTATCCTTCCAGTGTCGCGTCAGCACCAGCAAGAATACAGCGCAAGGCAGGAGCTATCCTTGAACTAGCTATACGCTGCGGCACCGTGTCCTCACATGTTTAATTATTAGCAATACAGATTATTTAAATGAAGTTAAAGTTTTATCTGTATACTATAAGCAACATATTTTGCTGCATTTCATCTTAAAAATGATATTGTCATCATACGCGCTTTATAAAGTAGCGCAGGTTGTGCAATATTATAACTGTAGTGCAAGTTTACAGTGAGGTGATTGAGTGCGTTTATAGTTCTTGGGATGAAACTGTTTCTGAAACGTGAGGTCCGTACAGGAAAGGGTTTGACGCTTTTTGCCGTGGTTGAGGTAGTCTGTACTTGAAACTGTATACCGATAATTCTCTTTCCGATCATCTGCTGCTGTGATTCACACTCAGATAAGTGATATAAATACTCCGAGTGGTGCAGTGAGAGTAATATGGAAAAAGATGATCCGCAGTGGCAACCCTTAACGGGAACAGCAAAAAGAAGAACAAGATGCAGTGAGCGTAACAACGCTAAAGCAGTTCTGGTATTTGGAATACTATGGCTATTCCCTGGCCCATTATATTGCAGCAGGTTAATTACAATCAGATGCATTACACTAATAAACAATATGCAGTTAATTTCAGTGTATTTGATAAAGCCGCCGCCGTGGATGTGGATCTAAGAAAGGGTAACCACACAGGAACAGTAGCACTGCTTTGACGCTGGGTGCCGCCAGTCTGCAAAACCGGGCGGATAAATTGCGTATGCCAAGGAATAAGTTACCGTGGAAATGTGCGTGGCTTTACGCCAAGTTTAGGTTTTATACATCGCGATTTGAGCGTGGAAAGGTTCGTACGCAACATTTCTGTGCGTACGCACCGTTTATACATGAGGCCCCTGGTCTCTTTACTGCGAGGAAGCAGCACTACCCATCATACAGAGGGTATTTGTAAATTTCCTTTTTAGCCCCACTAGTACTACTCATTTAGCACTTCATTTCTTTCAGAAAGTTTAAATTAATGTTTAGATATACATTTATTTGCTTGGCAGGTGCTTTTCTCCAAAGTGACTTACAAAAGAGGTCAACATAATAAACTCATGTTAGTCTGGGCAACAAATGTGACAAGACAAGGATACAAAATTGATTTCTGCAAGTGAAGAGATCAGAACAAAATGTGTTTGTTAACAATTCCCAGAATGATGCTAAGGATCTGCACTGGTATCTGGAAGTCTGCCTGTTAAAATCCCGGTACTACCAGAAGAGATCCTGCTCCGTTTGTACCCTTGAGCAAGACCCTTAACCTGAAAATTGCTCCGGGAGCACTGTACAATGGCTGACCCTACGCTCTGACCCCTAAAGGTCATGTAAAAAACAAATTTCCCCTTGGGGATTAATAAAGTACACCAGCTATCACTTAGACAGAAATTCACCAAACACCAGGGTCTTCAGACGCATCTTGAGAACATTGAGGGAGTCAGAGTTTCAAATGGAGGTGGACAGCTCATTCCACTAGCCACAAGCTACACATGAAAAGAGTCTGGACTGAACTTTGACACCACACAGAAGTGGCATCACCAGACAATGTTCATCAGCAAACCTGATTGGTCAAGATGGAACATAAGACCTCACAAGTGTCTCCAAGGTATAAGTGCAGATCCACTGACTACTCTGTAGGCAAGCATCAAGGACTGGAAGTTAATACATGCTGCTACAAGAAGCCAGTATTGTGATCTGAAGTAAGGAGTGATATGTGTCCACTTTAGCTGATTGACCATCAGACATGCCACTGAATTTTGAATCATCTGCAGCATGAACATGCAAACTCCATGCAGGGAGGACACGGGAAGCAAACCCAGGTCTCCTAACTGCGAGGTGGCACCTCTGTGCCGCCCCATGTAGTATATGTGTACCAAATTTTAGGTCAATAGGTCAAACGGTTTGAGAGCTACAGGTGATTTCAAATCCTGGACAGTCACGGTAGCGTATTATACATACTGTAAAGATGAGAATTAACTAAATTAAACTTCGGATTAATTGGCAAAACATCATATTAAATATACACAAGTTCCATTGAGAATTTCCTTATCATTTTATACTGAATGGCTTCCCATAACCATGTCAGAGTTAAGGAAGCACTCAGATATTTTAAAGTGTATACAGAAGCATACATACAATAAGTATATATACAAACAATTGCTCTTATCATCCCCATGAAAACTCTTAACATAGAACAGCGTTTCTCAACCTTTAAGTATTTGCGACCCGAGTTTTCATAACAGTTTTAATCGCGCCCCTCTAACATTTTTTTGAAAGTTGCCCACTAATACCAATGTGTTCTTTTTTAATTAATGATATATCATAGATACATATTTTATTATACCTACTTAACTTTTATCGACATCTAACTCTATATTTATTTTTCTAGTATCAGAATGTAGTTTAAGTTCATTTGTTTTGGTTTCAATAAATGTATTTTTCATATTTATGATTCTTGTTTTCTTTTTTTCACATCTTCACGCCCCCCTTTTTGTTAGTTCGCGCCCCCCTAGGGGGGCCCGCCCAACAGTTTGGGAACCACTGACATAGAACATGAAATGCAACACTGTGAATAATAAAAATAATTAAAAAAAAAGTTGTAGTCAAAATTACTGTAAGCCGCTCAAAACCGGAATGTTCATAAAAATGTAATAATTTACTTCCAGTGTGCCGCAGGTTTGTCAGGGCGAGTGGCAGCAAGAAAGCCATTCCTTGAAGGACAAATAAGGGCCTTGAAATACCAGCTGTGGACTATTGCAGACTGGACAAAGTCTCCACTTCACATTACAATCTGACACTTTGTTTTTTCGGCCTCAGCTGTGCTTGAAGGTGTCGTGCTGTGAGGCGCCTGTGATCACGTAAGCTGGTGACCCTCACAAGCTTGTCTTCTGATTGGCTTGTGACTTGGGGTCGGCCCGATTTCTTCCTATCAGACTTTCTTCCAGTTTCCAATTGTCTTTGGATTCTGTAGGACACCACTGGACTCACTGGGACTTTTTTTTGCAATTTCTCTAAATGAAAGGCCTATACTTCTATGAGTAATAATGCTCTGTCTTACTTCATTTGTTAATTGCTATCTTTTTGCAGTTATCACTGGAATTTACAACTGTCTACAGTGTAATATCGTCCAAGTAATACTTCAGAGGGTGTAGTAACACGATAGTCTGTTCCAACTCTGCTTTAAGACAGCCAGAGGGCTTTTAAGTAATCAACAGAAGTTGGGACATCTGTGCAAATTGTTTGCTTCAACTTGCAAGGCTTAACTTACTTTAATTGAGCAGAACATCAGTAGGTTGTTCCCTGAAGAAGGCCCATCTCTCTCTGTATACAAAATTCAATGTCTGTCTGTCTGTATGTCTATCCGTTTTTTGCAAGAGAACTACTCACGTTTTTTTTCTATAATTTGCATGAACATTCCGGTTGATTTTGCAATTTCTCTCATCACACTAAGTATCATAGTTTGCTTGCAGGAGCCATATATTTGTGCTAACCTGAGAAAGAGGCTTACGGGCCAAGGGGAGGGGGAAGCACGATGTCAGGAGTGGGGACCCAGGCAGGGCCCTTCTTACTCATGTGCCAGCCTCTGTTTGAATCAGTTTACCTCTGGCCACGTTTTGAAACGTACCTTGCCTCTGCTTAGCTAGTGATACCTGTTTGTGTATTGATTTTTAATGCTTGTCCTGTTTCACTACTAAGCAGGCGGTGCCGCGGGGGACTGCTAGTTTGTCATATTCTGAAATTTCCATTTTTCAGTTTTTGCTAACCTAAACTTTAAATTTAAACCTGGGTGTTTTAACGACAGCTCAGGACTGCAGCAAGAAATGTTGGTGTGCCAACTGAGTCATCCCTTTTGTTTGTCTGTAGATACAAAACAATAAGAAAGAACGGTAACAATAGCAGTCATTAGCCTACGTCCCTCTTAAGGGGATTCAAAAAGAGGATTATCAGGAAAGATTTCATCTGCTTTAGCAGAGCTCTGTCTGGTGGGTTGCTCTGACCGAAAGTGAGGCCTTCTTCTGGGAAGCGTGGGAAACTATGGAGTGGCACTTAAAGGGGCGAGGCTAAATGCTTTCACTGCGTGGCTTTTCGCCACTGTGAGGAAAGATGGAGAAGACAGTGTGAGCGGAAGTGCCCCCTCTCGTCCCGCGGGTCATTCAATACCTCAACCAAGATTGACAGGAGGTCCCCCGACGCGTGTATATGATAATATACATCCATCCATCCATTTTCCAACCCGCTGAATCCAAACACAGGGTCACGGGGGTCTGCTGGAGCCAATCCCAGCCAACACAGGACACAAGGCAGGAACCAATCCTGGGCAGGGTGCCAACCCACCGCAGGACACACACAAACACACCCACACACCAAGCACACACTAGGGACAATTTAGAATCACCAATCCACCTAACCTGCATGTCTTTGGACTGTGGGAGGAAATCGGAGCGCCCGGAGGAAACCCACGCAGACATGGGGAGAACATGCAAACTCCACGCAGGGAGGACCCGGGAAGCGAACCCAGGTCCCCAGGTCTCCCAACTGCGAGGCAGCAGCGCTAACCACTGCGCCACCATGCCGCCCTGATAATATACAGTCATATGAAAAAGTTTGGGAACCCCTCTCAGCCTGCATAATAATTGACTGTCCTTTCAACAAAAAAAATAACAGTGGTATGTCTTTCATTTCCTAGGAACATCTGAGTACTGGGGTGTTTTCCAAACAAAGATTTTTAGTGAAGCAGTACTTATGAAATTAAATCAAATGTGAAAAACTGGCTGTGCCCAAATGTGGGTCCCCTTGTCATTGTGCTGATTTGAATGCCTGTCACTGCTCAGTGCTGATGACTTACAACACCAAACTGGTTGGATGAGCTCATTAAGCCTTGAACTTCATAGACAGTCGTGTCCAACCATGAGATATAAAGGTATTTAAGGTGGTCAATCGCAAGTTGTGCTTCCTTCCCTTTGACTCTCCTCTGAAGAGTGACAGCATGGGATCCTCAAAGCAACTCTCCAAAGATCTGAAAACAAAGATTGTTCAGTCTCCTGGTATAGGGGAAGATGACAAAAAGCCATCTCAGAGGTTTAAACTGTCAGTTTCAACTGTAAGGAATGGAATCAGGAAATGGAAGGCCACAGGCACAGTTGCTGTTAAACCCAGCAGGTCTGGCAGGCCAAGAAAAATCCAGGAGCGGCATATGAGCAGGATTGTGAGAATGGTTACAGACAACCACAGATCACCTCCAAAGACCTGCAAGAACATCTGGCTGCAGATGGTGTATCTGTACATCGTTCTACAATTCAGTATAATTTGCACAAAGAACATCTGTATGGCAGGGTGAAGAGAAAGAAGCCCTTTCTGCACTCACACCACAAACAGAGTCACTTGTTGTATGCAAATGGTCATTTAGACAAGCCAGATTCATTTTGGAACAAAGTGCTTTGGACTAATGAGACAAAAATGGAGTTATTTGGTCATAACAAAAAGCACTTTGCATGGCAGAACAAGAACACTGCATTCCAAGAAAAACACCTGCTACCTACTGTCAAATTTGGTGGAGGTTCCATCATGCTGTGGGGCTGTGTGGCTAGTTCAAGGACTGGGGCCCTTGTTAAAGTCGAGAGTCGGATGAATTCAACCCAATATCAACAAATTGTTCAGGATAATGTTCAAGTATCAGTCACAAAGTTTGAAGTTACGCAGGGGTTGGATATTCCAACAAGACAATGACCCAAAACCCAGTTGGAAATCTACAAAGGCATTCATGCAGAGGGAGAAGTACAATGTTCTGGAATGGCCATCACAGTCCCCTGACTTGAATATCATCGAAAATCTATGGGATGATTTGAAGCAGGCTGTCCATCAAATTGAACTGAACTGGAGAGATTTTGTATGAAGAATGGTCAGCAATACCTCCATCCAGAATCCAGACACTCATCAAAGGCTATAGGAGGACAGCGTCTAGAGGCTGTTAGATTAGCAAAAGGAGGCTCAACTAAGTATTGATGTCATATCTCTGTTGGGGTGCCGACATTTATGCACCTGTCTAATTTTGTTATGATGCATATTGCATATTTTCTGTTAATCCAATAAACTTAATGTCACTGCTGAAATACTACTGTTTCCATAATGGCATGTCATATATTAAAAGGAAGTTGCTACTTTGAAAGCTCAGCCAATGAGAAACAAAAATCCAAAGAATTAAGAGAGGTTCCCAAACTTTTTCATATGACTGTATGTATTGTAAAGGATGGTACGCATGGGCTGCGACTCAGCCGGGATGGCTCAAGAACCCTTGCCTGGCCGGGAAACCAAATCTGGGGCAGGAACAAAGACAGGACATTCCCTGCCTCAACCAAGAGATGGGCAGAAGGTGCCATTGAATTTGAAAGATAATAGCATAAGGACGCAACATAGCAAAATGTATAAAAATGAAAGGGAATGCACTGCACATGAAAAAGTAGGAGGTCTGCATGTGCTCTAGATTGAAGCCTGCCTACTGGAGGCTTCTTGGAAAATGACAGTTTATCCAAAGCAGGATTAGAATATATCACACAAATTTATTCAAGTCAAATGAACGCACTCAAGCCTGCAATTCATATCATAAATATTTCAGAAAAGAAACATTTGTTATAGCCAGATATATGAGGAGTGACTTAATGTGAAAGGGAAAATATCCTTCCAATTTATAAAAAACGGTTGACTTGGTATGATGTCTGACCTCTGGGATGCATGTCAGCGGTGGGAAATGTAATGGTAACGTTAAAGAGATAAGGGATATGCACCTAATGGAAAATGGTGTTCTGCATGAAAACCAGCACAGCTTCAGGAAAGGTCACTGCTGTCTCAGAAATCTGATTGATATCATAAAAGGGGTAACTGGAGTGGTGATAAAAGAGAGGTGTAATATCATTTACTTGGATTTTCACAAGGCATTACGACAGTTCCACATGAGGGACTATTAATTAAACCTGAACCAATGAGTGGCGGGGCAGTGGAGCTGGTGAACTGGTAACAGGCTAAAGGACTCAAAGCAACACATATGGTCTGCAATGCTTTTCCCTGAGCATAAATGTTGAAGCCTGAGGTCGTTCTGATATGGAAACTAAATGTAAAATCTGAAAAAGTGAATCAGCTCGAGGTGGCACAGTGACACAGCGATTAAAGTTAGAGCTCCAGGAGACAAGCATCACACCTCAGACCAGTTATTGTCTGTATGACATTGGCATCTTCTCTTTAGGTCCATATGGGCTTTCCCCAGGCAGTCCCATCTTCCCTTTGCTGCTATAGTACTTAGCAACTCTACAGGCCTTGTGAGCTTGAGTGTGCCCTGCGATTTGTTCCCAGGGGGAAACTGTTTGTTTATAGAAGCTCTTATATAGCGCCTTGACATTGAGAGTACAAGTCCACGTCCCAAGAGGTTATAACACACTGGTAAGGCCTCATCTGGAGTCCTGTGTACAGTTTTGGGTCCCCAGGCTACAAAAAGGACATAGCAGCACTAGAAAAGGTCCAGAGAAGAGCAACTAGACTGATTCCAGGGTTAGAGGGGATGAGTTATGAGGAAAGATTAAAAGAGCTGAGCCTTCACAGTTTAAGCAAAAGAAGATTAAGAGGAGACCTGACTGAAGTGTTTAAAATTATGAAGGGAATTAGTCCAGTGGGGCGGCACAGTGGCGCAGTGGGTAGCGCTGCTGCCTCGCAGTTGTGAGACCTGGGGACCTGGGTTCGCTTCCCGGGTCCTCCCTGCGTGGAGTTTGCATGTTCTCCCCGTGTCTGCGTGGGTTTCCTCCGGGCGCTCCGGTTTCCTCCCACAGTCCACAGACATGCAGGTTAGGTGGATTGGCGTTTCTAAATTGGCCCTAATGTGTGCTTGGTGTGTGGGTGTGTTTGTGTGTGTCCTGCGGTGGGTTGGCACCCTGCCCAGGATTGTTTCCTGCCTTGTGCCCTGTGTTGGCTGGGATTGGCTCCAGCAGACCTCCGTGACCCTGTGTTCGGATTCAGCGGGTTGGAAAATGGATGGTTGGATGGATTAGTCCAGTGGAGCAAGACGGTGACTTTAAAATGAGTTCATCAAGAGCATGGGGACACAGTTGGAAACTTGTTAAGGGAAAATTTCACACAAATATTAGAAAGTTTTGCTTTACACAGAGAACCACAGGCACATGGAATAAGCTACCAGGTAGGGACAGTAGGTCTTTAGGGACTTTCACTGCTCGGCTAAATGTTATTTTGGAAGAAGTGAACTTTGTTGGGCTGAATGGCCTGTTCTTTTGTAGACTGTTCTAATGGTCTATTTTTTTAGTTGACTTTGCAAAGCTTCGATATGTCTGAATCAGTTTTTTCTCAGTAACTCCAATTTTGTGTGCCACATGAAGAAGGTGTGCAGAATATGTTATCTGATAAATGTAAACTGGACCAGGGTTAATAATTATGAGCGTGTCCTGGGATGCAATATCACCCCAATCAGGGTGATTCCTGCCTTGCTCCTGATGTGACCAGAACATTAGATTGAAATAAAATGAATGGCTCATGTTTTCAACTAACACACATTGTGCATTAAACATACTGTACCTGGGGAGTCATTTAGCAGTATTGTCTCACCCAGTTACATTTGGGTATTTTGGCAAAGTGATATTAGATGTGGAGTTTGTATGTTCTCCCCGTGTCCACGTGGGTTTCCTCCGGGCGCTCCGGTTTCCTCCCACAGTCCAAAGACATGCAAGTTAGGTGCATTGGCATCCTAAATTGTCCCTAGTGTGTGCTTGATAGATAGATAGATAGATAGATAGATAGATAGATAGATAGATAGATAGATAGATAGATAGATAGATAGATAGATAGATAGATAGATAGATAGATAGATAGATAGATAGATAGATAGATAGATAGATACTTTATTAATCCCAAGGGGAAATTCACATACTCCAGCAGCAGCATACTGATAAAGAAAATATTAAATTAAAGAGTGATAACAATGCAGGTATACAGACAGACAATAACTTTGTATAATGTTACCGTTTAACCCCTCCCCCACGGTGGAATTGAAGAGTCGCATAGTGTGGTGGAGGAACGATCTCCTCAGTCTGTCAGTGGAGCAGGACGGTTACAGCAGTCTGTCGCTGAAGCTGCTCCTCTGTCTGGAGAAGATACTGTTTAGTGGATGCAGTGGATTCTCCATGATTGACCAGAGCCTGCTCAGCAACCGTCACTCCGCCACGGATGTCAAACTGTCCAGCTCTGTGCCTGCCTTCCTCACCAGTTTGTCCAGGCATGAGGCGTCCCTCTTCTTTATGCTGCCTCCCCAGCACACCACCGCGTAGAAGAGGGCGCTCGCCACAACCGTCTGATAGAACATCTGCAGCATCTTATTGCAGATGTTGAAGGACGCCAGCCTTCTAAGGAAGTATAACCAGCTCTTTCCTTTCTTACACAGAGCATCAGTATTGGCAGTCCAGTCCAGTTTATCATCCAGCTGCACTCCCAGGTATTTATAGGTCTGTACCCTCTGCACACAGTCACCTCTGATGATCACGGGGTCCATGAGGGGTCTGGGCCTCCTAAAATCCACCACACTTGGTGTGTGGTGTGTGTAACCTGCGGTGGGCTGGCACCCTGCCCAGGGTTTGTTTCCTGCCTTGCGCCCTGTGTTGGCTGGGATTGGGTCCATCAGACCCCCGTGACCCTGTAGTTGGGATATAGCGGGTTGGATAATGGATGGATGGATGGATGGATATTAGATGCATTATGTCGTGATGATGGAGTTGTTATTTAGTTTTGTCAGTTAAGTCTCTGTGGGTAGATGAATTGTAATTGTCTTATATATAAACGTCTACACGTGGAAGTGTGTGTGTCTGTCTGTCCAGCCCGGAAGTGAGAGGTGGAATCGGGGTAAGGGTCCCACCTCCGAGGAAACAGAAACTCGCTTAGCTGCTAATACACAAGCAAGGCTAGCATGTCGGCAAAACGAAACCTCTGAAGAAAGAGTCACTCGCTTAGCCGCTAATACAGAAGCGAGCACATCGGCAAAATGGTATCCCTTTTACATTTCCTCCCACTGCTAATACACAAGCAAGGCAAGCACGTCGGCAAAACGAAACCTCAGAAGAAAGACAAAGTCGCTTAGCTGCTAATGCACAAATGTTGCAAGCACGTCAACAAAATGGTATCCCTTTTACTTTTCCTCCCACCACTAATATACAAGCAAGGCAAGCACGTCGGCAAAACGAATCCTTATTGGAGAGAGATGCCCAGAATAGTTCCCTTCAATTACCTGACATCTCTACATTTTAATTTTTTTTCTGAATTTTTTCAATTGTTTTTAGGACCTCAAGCCTTTTACAGTACGGACTTACACAGCTAGAAGTATATAATGATACAACATCAAAAGAGACATTGATCTCATTATCAGCAATGGATACAATTTTCAGGCGCTGTATTGCTATCTCAGCGCTATTAACAGAATAATCTGAGAAAACTAGCAACCCCGTGATTCGCCAACGAATCGGATATCCAAGAATGGCAATCAGTTTCTGTTCCGTCCGATATCTGGATGGATGACATATCATGGAGGGTGGGTGCGTCTGGGGAAATGTCATTCAATTACATATGCATATCTGTAGTAAAGAGGTCTCGTCTTGTGGAGACGTGATTCCGTTGCCTTTGCTGACACCGACCACTGGCAGAGTGGAGCACAGCAAGTTCAGCCCTGCCCCCTGCGTCCATATCCGGTTTACGCCGTGTAGTTTGGACGTCTGGGGTTTCCGTACTGCAATACTGTAATGTGATTCACATATGCGCTGAATCCTGTCGTTTTTGTTTTCTCTGTGGCGGGCTCATTGCAGTGCGGCAGTGCGCGTGACATCCGGTTTACAACCTTCTCGTTTCTGTGTTCTCTGTGCAGTGCAGCAGTGCGCGTGCGCCTCGATGTGCCCAGCGCCCAGTGCCCAGCACCCAGCGCCCTGCGTCCATATCTGGTTTACAACCTTCAGTTAGTAGGATGGATACTATAGACAGAAAGAAGGCAATGCCAATGGGATCTCCATTATCAGGACTCTTAGCTGAACTGGTTATGTTGCGATTTGAAAGTACGGCTCTCAGTTCAAACTTAAACTCTGGATATGCTACATTGATGACACAATCGTCATATTAAAAAGTATCTTACGTTGACTGAACTTCGGCTGCTGTGCCATGGTGGCTGGTTCACTTATTTGGCAGGGTGAAGATCGGAGTATTACATTCTTTTTTTAAGTATGAATCGCAATCTGATTATTAGGGGATGCAAAAGTGCGTACACCTGATGAGTCCCAATAAGGATGAACACATGTTGTGTACTCTTTGTATTGTTGAGTACTGGCAGATATTGTATCACATATCACTAGTATATATACTAGCCGACCCCGATGGCTCTGCCTGTGTATTAGTGAAACAGGACAGTGAGGAGGGCCCTGCCCGGGTCCTCACCCCTTCCCTCTGCCTGCAGCCTCTATCGCGGATTAGTGCGAATATATCACTCCTGCAAACAAACTATGATTCTTAGCGCAATGAGAGAAGTTGCAAAATCAATCAGAATGTTCAAGCAAATTCTAGAAAGAAGCCCGATCTAAATCCGTTAAGTAGTTCTCTCGTTTGCTAGCTAAGTGGATGTAAGATACGAAGTTTGAGTGAGGAGGACAACGTCCCCCTCACCTTGGCCCGTTGCTTGTCTCTCGGATTCACACCAATAAATCAGAACTGCAAGTGAACTATGATACTTAGAGTGATGAAAGAAGTCGCAAAATCAACCGGAATGTTCAAGCAAATTATAGAAAAAAAAAACAATCTAAATCCGCTAAGTAGTATCTGTGGCAATCAGCAGCTACCCTCTAAAACACACGTAGCTGTAATCTCTCTCTCAACAACGTCAAACGTTACTCCATAACAATCTCTATATGATAATGTCTGCTGAACAAACAGGTGTTGCTAGCTAAGCAGAGGCAAGGTACACTCCAACAGGTCCCACCTGAAGCCCCACTCCTGAGGTCCCACTTACCCCTCCCCTCGGCCCTCAGCTTCCCTCTCAGATTTGCGCAAATAAATCGGTGAAGCAAGCGAACTATGGTTTTATAAGTGATGAGAGAAGTCATAAAATCAACCAAAATGTTCAAGCAAATTATAGAAAAAACCCGATCTAATTCTGTTAAGTAGTTCTCTCGTGAAAGGCGGACAGACATACAGATGTTGGATTTTATATACTGTACTAGGGGGCAAGGCCCCCTGCTCAGTTTGTGAGCCTACACAGGGGGTGCCATGCCCCAGCCACTTCACGTCTCTGCCGCTCGCATTGTGAAGGGGATGGCTGAACACACGTTTTGGAGATGCGGACGGATCACCTGCTTGCTTACTGCTCCTCCTGCCGTGCTGCATGTTCTGCTTCTCACACTGTGCGTTAATCATTTCAAAGCCTGTACAGCAGCTGTCCTTGCTTCGCTTGCTTACCCGCCCCACCCCAAGCCCACCACCCAAAACCCGGGGCACGCTAAGTGCCTGCAACTTTGTGTCTCAGCCGCTCGCCTTGTGAATCAGGGGGGAGCTGAACGCACACTAGTCAGCTGCTGACTTTCTGCTGCTGCTGCTGGCGAGCTGCGTGTTCTGCTTGTTGCACTGCACGTCGATCATTTAAAAGCCTGTACAGCAGCTGTCCTTTTGTCTCACTGCTTTGCCTTGCGGGATGTTAAAGTGTCTCTCGCGGGACGTCTGGGCTGATTATTACTTTCCTTATTTTCTGAATTTGCACATAGATTATTATTGTTCTTTTGTGTGTTGTCCAACGCTTTTGTGTCTCTTTTCGACAAGCTGCTCGTTCTTCTTCGCTTAGTTGTTCACGTGCCATCTAGAACGTATAACATTTTTAAGAGCTGGGAGCACATGAAGTGTGTTTGCCAAAAACATTCCAACAACTGCGAGGTTAATAATAATTAATAATTCTTTGCATTTATATAGCGCTTTTCTCACTACTCAAAGCACTCAGCAATTGAAGGTTAAGGGCCTTGTTTAAGGGCTCAATAGAGCAGAGTCCCTTTTTGGCATTTACGGGATTCGAACCAGCAAACTTCCAATTGCCAATGCAGATCCCTAGCCTCAGAGCCACCACTCCGAGGTTATATGTCCGTGAACCTGTTTTCAATTGTTTGTAAGTAGGGCGTGACGTACAAAAGTCACCGTCTCACAGGTCTTGCCTCCTAAGGTTGTAATTTCTAGTCTCGCGTGACATCAAAGTGTCTCTCTGAGATGATCACATCTCGACCCAAGATTTCTTTATATAATAGATACTGTAGATAAATATATATAGCTCCTAAAAACTTTTAATTTCCCCTTGGATACAAATAAAGAAAATCTAATGTAATTTAGCATTACTTTGATAACACTTTAGTTAAAGTTCTGCAAAAATGCATCTATTACTCATTTACTCGTATGTAATAAGACCTTAAGAGAGACACCTTTTGGACTTCATGTCACTTTTAAAACATCGGTAGATCATTTTTTCATTCTTGTGCAGTGCGGCGTATTGACATATCAGTAAAATGACTTGTTAATATGAAGGATTCACCGGTCTCAGTTAAGCCACTTCAAACCACTCCAAAGTGACGTTTTGTTGGTAGGTCACATTGCAGAGATGAACAGACACTCTACTGATGATTTGTAAGTGTTATGAAGACCCAAAGAAGTGCATACTAAGGTCTTGTTGCATAAGAGTACATGAGTAATCGATGCATCTTTGTGGAACCTAAACTAAAGTATTACCAGCATTGTTTAACCTGTAAAAGCCTCAGCCCCATTTTGTACTTATTCAGGGCCAAAAGCCTTTCTTTTGAGTTTGGAGCTAACTAGGTTTAGGGCAAGGCCTTTGATGTGGGCTGTAGCGTGCCCCCGGCCGGGAGGCCTCCACGCTGGAAGGACCTGGGGAGCAAGTGTGGCCGGAGCGTTACCTGCTAGGTGGCATCCACCCTGGGTTGCAGCAGTGTCTCGGATTCCTGCAGGGCTTTATGGAAACTGGAGTTTGGTGCAGCCCTGTTGGGATCCACGGGTGCCGCCAGGGGGTGCTGCAGCAGGATCTGCTGAGTCCTTTTGGGCAGTACTTCCACCGCACCCGGAAGTGCTGCCGGAAACTACGTCATCAAGCATCTGGAGCTCATCCGGGTGCAGTATAAAAGGAGCCAGCAGCCACTACTCGAAAAGCCAGAGTCGGGAGGAGGAGGAGAACGAAGCTTCACCGGAGTAGTGGAAGGGAAAAGGAAGAGAGAAGGAAGAGAATTGTTTTGTGTTTGTGCCTTGTGAGGAAGTGCTGTACTTGTGGGAAATGGGGGAAGGCGTTTCCCACGAGGTAAAAAAGAAAATAAAAAACACGTGTGTCCCACGCTTGTCTGTGTCGGGTTCAGGTGGCAGTGCCAGCCTGGGTGGTCCACAGGGCTCATATTAAAAATATGAGGTGGTTTGGCCTGTTGTCTGTTTTCTTTTTGTGCTCCTATGTGGCTTTAACCGCCTGAGATGCCTCGTGTCCCCATACCCTGGCACGACTCACCGTGGGCATCTAGTAATTTACGTATCGGGCACCATTGAGGGACGGAGGGACAGAGACCACTACAGAATGGTGTAAAAGAGTAAGTTCTTTATTTTCTTTTCTGCCAAATGATTGTAAAATCATGTATTACTCTGCACACAACAAACAATCAAAGTCAAAAACTGGCACATTCAAAAGTTAAAATGGATGCTAGTAAAACAAGTGTATAGTTCCCAGATAAAAGATTAATAGAATAAAAAACAAAGCATGGGTATACAATCTTCTTTAACAAAATAAATAAAAAAATAACAGCCACTCAGTCCCCTTCTACTCCTCATGGACTCTTGAGATCAGTTCTGTTCTTCCCCTTTGTCATTCAATTAGAAGACTAATTCCACACGTACTCGTTCTTTCTCCTTGCCATTCCTTCCCCTCAGCCAGATCCACGAAACTGCTAGCTCCCTCACAACTATTCAGAATTCGGTTCACACTCCCCCATCTTCTCTTCTCTTACCGTATGTTCAGCAGATTCAGTAGCCCTCAATCTGGGCGACCTTATGAAACTCAAATGAGCTACCAAGCTCTTGGGTGAAGTATTCGATGATTCTTGTTGTTTCACCAGGCTGTCTCCCTTTCCAATTCTCATTTCACCCTTAAATGTGCCTTTGGGGAATGCTCATTAAATCAGCTTACGCCACTTAATCATCACCTCGTAGCCCGTCACGCTGGCACATGCCCGATGCGGCGTGATTCACACCAGTGATGAATTCTTAATTACTCTTTCCGTCACCCATGTGCACACACACACAGCACTGCTAATACATTCAATTAGCCCACTTCTTACCGACGGCACACCGCTGCCCACCTTTGCTCCGTCTCCCAGAACATCCTCTCATCAGACCCCCTCACTTGGAAATTGCACTGCTTAACTATTCACATTCTCTCTTGTTTTACAAATAGCCAAGCCCAAAACTAACTGGACCTATGAGACACACTGTGACACCTTGTCACAAGACCATGTAAGATTTTATTGTGATCAATTTTTTTAGACAGCACATAACGGAGAGAAATTACCTTTTAAAGGTAAACACTATGAGCTATGAAATGTGCTCATATCACCCCACTAAGTTTTAAATCAGCCAAACACCAATACAAACATAAAAAGCTTTTTGAGAAGGAAACTGAAATAAAGTACTTTAAGGCGGAGTAAGCACTGCAACATGACCTCAAGATAAATGAGCAAACATTTTGTAAATGCTAAGAAATATTTTAATCCACCTTAATAAAAGGACAAATGTCTGAATGTCTGTATCTCCATCCAGTTTCTATGTCTCTGAAACTCCATCACGAACATTTTTAGTAATAAAATGCATCTTTCATTCCAACAGAGGGTGCCTGACAAACATTAACATAATTTTTATGAATGGTATTTAACAAAGATGTATGCATTGCTTTTGTCATTCCAACAGATGGTGCATCAAAAACATTTGTAGTAATTCATTTTATTAGTACCAAATGTCTGTGAAGCACCATCTGTTAGAATAAAAAATTCAATGTATTTTGTTACTACAATATTCCAAAATATTGCACACTATAAATTCTAAAGCTTTAGCTGACATTGATTACCTGGATTTCAACGCACCTTTGATGGTGTATTGCATTGTTTTTCCTATTTGTAAGAGCACAATCCAGTTCCATGAAAAAATTAGGTCAGCCCTGGCCAAATTATAGATTTTCTTTACATTTGAAGTAAAAAATAGTAAATCCACCTTAATAAAATGATGTGTCTGTGTATTTGTATGTGTGTCCATCCAGTGGCTATGTCACTGTCATTCCATCACAGACATTTTTAGCAATACAATGAATTGCATTTGGCATTCTAACAGATGGCGCATCTTAAACATTAACACAGCTTTTTCGAATCTGATAAAAATGAATGAATACCAAAAAATTAATTTTATTTTACTACCATTAGACCAAATGTTTGTGAAGCACCAACTGTTGGAAGGGAAAATGCAACGCATTTTATTACTAAAACATTCCAATAGATGGTGCACTGCAAATGGAATTGCTAAGGCTGATGTTGATTATTTGGATTTCAGCTCATTTTAGATGGTATATTGCAATGTTTTTCATAATTGTAAGGACACGGCTTTTATGAATCCCATGCCAAATAGCATTTTATGGAGATGTATGCATTGCATTTTGCATTCCAACAAATGGTGCATCACAAACACTTGCAGTAATGCATTTTATTAGTACCAAATATTTGTGAATTGCCATCTGTTGGAATGACAAATACAATGCATTTTCTTACTACAACATTCCAAAAGATTGCACATTGTAAATTCTAAAGCTCAGGCTGACATTGATTACGTGGATTTCAACGCATCTTTGATGGTATATTGCAATGTTTTTCATATTTTTAAGGGCACAATCCAATTCCATGCAAAAATGTGGTCATCCCTGGCCAAATTATACATTTTGTTTACATTTGAAGTAAAACAAAATAGTAAATTCACTTTAATAAAAGGATGTGTCTGTGTATATGTCTGTTTGTCTATCCATTGGCTATGTCTCTGTCATTTCATCACAAACATTTTTAACAATAAAATGGATTGCATTTAGTATTCTAACAGATGGTGCGTCGTAAACATTAACACAGCTTTTACAAATCCCATACCAATGAATGAATACCAAAAAATGAATTTTATTTTATTACTATTAGACCAAATGTTTGTGAAGCACCGTCTGTTGGAATGGAAAATGCAATACATTTTATTTCTAAAACATTCCAATAGATGGTGCACTGCAAATGGTATTGCTGAGGTGAATGTTGATTAGTTGGATTTCAATTCATTTTAGATGGTATACTGCAATCTATATATATAAAGGAGAGTTGGGATCCAAGAGGCTGTGTTTGTATGTTTGTGGAGGGATGGAGAGTTAATGCGGGTGTTGGAGTCACGTGATCATCTCCCCTTCCATTCACCTCATTTCATTCACTTCATTTCGCTCTGAGCTGAGCTCCGCTGAGCTCCACAGCTGGCGCGGTCTTGCCGTTCTTTTCCCTTAGTGTTTAGTCCTTTCTCCTTTACTGATTTACTGTTTAGTAGACACGCTACTTACTGAATAGTATTTTTTCCTTTAGTGTTTCTACTTAGTGTTTCTTCGTGTTTAGTAGACGCGGTGTGCGAAAGGAGAGCTGGGATCCGAGAGACTGTGTTTGTGTGTTTGTGGAGGGATGGAGAGTTAAGGGGGGTGGGGGAGTCACGTGATCATCTCCCCTCCCATTCACTTCATTTCATTCACTTCATTTAGCTCCACAGCTGACGCGGTCTTGCTGTTCTTGATTTGCTTTTCACATGGCCAACTATACGTTGCATGCTCAAGAGTAAGCTCAGCGCACAGCTTGGTCATATTACAACCGGAGGGGCGAACTGACAACATGGTATACAAAGAGATTGGTATATTTTCCCTCAGTTTATTATTTAAAATTTTAAAGCAGTACTTCGCCACTGTGAAGCGCGGGTATTTTGCTAGTATTTTCATATTTGTAAGGGCACGGCTTTTATGAATCCAATACCAAATGGCATTTTACAGAGATGTAGGCATTGCTTTTGTCATTCCAACAGATGGTGCATAACAAACATTTAAAGTAGTAAAGTCCATTGTGATATTCCATTCCAACAGATGGAATATCACAAACTTTATCACTGCTTTCATGAATCCCATACAAAATGGCATATAACAGAGACATATGCATTGCATGGTGCACTGCAAGCGTTAACACTGGGGTCTACATTCATTGCTTAGGTTTCAGCGGGTAGCATAAATAGTACACTAAAAATCTATGGTACAGAATATGCACCCAAATCATCGAGTCATTTATGAGAGAGCAGACTTTGAATGAGCAACACAAGAATCCATTAGAAGCCATTGATGAAAAGAAAACTGACAAGCTGACGGGATGAATGGCATTTCCCTATCGTCTATTTCTACAGTGTTTTGGGGTTTTAACCTTTTAAGACTGAACATAAAAGCTACATGCTCACCATCAGTTTTCTTAGGATATAATTTTGTCACTATTTGAAAATCATTCACAGTTATAATGTTATATTGGGAAAAGCTGTCCTGGTGTTTTACCGCGTAAGCTTTTCTATGGTCTGAGATACCCAGAGGTGTTGTGGAAATAATGAAAATGTCACCGTTTGCATCTGTAAAGAGGACGAGGCTCCCTAGAAAAACAGACGTGACTTTGAGCAATTGCTCAATTTATGATACTTGAAAGCCTTCAGCTTTTACTTTCCCTATTGCTAAATATATATCTTAAATCTGTTTGAATTAATTTTATATTAAATGTGAAGGAGTTCCCCCTTTTTGATTGAATATTAAACATTTGCTCTTTTGAAGTTAATAATTAGCATTCTGCAAGACTGCCTTACAAGAAGACTGTTTGCTCTTTCCTGCATGTATTTATGACTTGAAGCAAGCAAAGATAAGGGTTGTAATCTTCTACCTGTTCTTAACGGCAACATTCCTGAATGTTATGGGGGGGCCATTGTCTGTCATATTTGCATCATTGGCAAAGCAGGAACCGTACATTGCAGGACCCCCACACACACAAACAACTGGCAATCTGGTAATGAAATGTTTACATACACAATATGAACACATAATTTCAGTTCATAAATCCTTACACTGCCTCCCGATTAAGTTTAGGGCAGATTTCAAAATTTTCTTTTTAACATAAATGGCCGAGGTCTGGCTTACTTGTCTGAACTTATGATGACTTACAAAGCAGAACACACATTAAGATCTCAAGATGCCGGTCTGCTTCTGATTCCAAGGATTAATAAAATAACAGTGGGAGGTCAAGCTTTTAGTTACATGGCCCCTAAACTATGGAATGGTCTGCCTGCTACTATAAGAGATGCCCCTTCGGTCTCAGCTTTCAAATCCTGGCTGAAGACTCACTACTTCAGTTTAGCACACCCTGACTAGAGCTGCTGATTAGCTGTACAGACTGCATCTCTGTTGTTAGTCATTAGCACTAAAACATAAGTGACATAACAGTTATAATTTGTTACTAACCCTCGCCTGTTCTGTTTCTCTTCTCGGTACTCAAATGTGGCACTTGGTGCCATGGCCCACCTGCCAAGTTGTTTTGCCTAATGGAGGATCACAGGAATCATGGGGTAGAGGGGTCCTTTCATCGGACTGGCTGGCCAGAGCTGTCTCAGCTATGGAATGGCCAATTGGGGGAGGCAGCTTGATGGCTGAGGTCTCCAGGACTCTAAACAAATCCAAATCATATTATGTGATATCATCTACTGTTAAATTCTGCTCCGTACTTGTACAATTTAAGGATTTAAGAACTGGAGTTATGTGTTTGTACTTTCTAGTTCTTGTAATAATTCTTGCAGCAGCATTTTCTATTAACTGGAGGCTGTGTAAAGAACAGTTTGAACATCCAGTGGACACCACATTGCAGTAGTCAATCCTACTAGAAATAAATGCATGAATTAATTTCTCAGAATATGTTAGCGTTACTTCAACTCAATTCTCTGCAAAGAAATTTCGCAAATGTTTGTGTTGAACACTTGATTAAAAATAAATAATTCCTAGTAATTTCATACTGTGCCATCTCTGTCTGTATGGTTTACCAATTGAGTATCATTTACAGGTTGAAATTTTGGTATTTTTCAAGGCTGATGTTATATTGTTCAAATGTTTGTGTTGATTAATCTTTGCTGTACAACATGTTTTTTAATGTTTAAACATTGATTTTGCTGGAAGTACCAATATAATAAATTTATGTTTAATTTTATCGACCATTTACATTTTTATTCCTGTGAGTGGTTGTGTAGGTGCACTGCTTTGCCCGGGGGCCTATAAAGCTGTTAAGACGGCCCCGAGATGGGTCAGATAAAACATGACTCTGAGAGAAGCTTAACTGGATCAGCAGGAAGGGAATTATGTAGGAAATGAATGTAGTGGATTGAGACTGTTACCGTATATACTCACGTATAAGATCGATCATAAAATCAGACCCCAACTTATACGTCTGTTCAAAAAATCGACGCTTCATTTTTTTTTTTTTTACATCTTCTTGCTTCCTCCAATCTCGCACCAGTTTCTCAGACACATTGAATTTTGTTGCAGCAGTGCAGTTACCAATTTCTTTTGCTATTTCAGCGACATTTAATTTAAAACCAGCTTCATATTTTCTTCTGATCGAACGCCCCATCGTAGATAAGGGATGCTCTTATGCTAAAGGTGTATGAGGGTGTGAGATACAAAAATCACAAATCAGTGCAAACACTGCTTCGGAATAGTTCGGGTATTACTGTGTGGTCACGTAGGCACAATAGAGAGAGAGAGAGGTGAGGAGTATGCGCTAATACAGGGCATTGCTGCACCCACATAGAAAAAAAAGGCAGTGTACTCCGTGGTTACTCTCTCAGGTGGATGTTAACATATCATAATCTCTTGGACCAATAGCGTGAGTTTTCTGCATTCAACTTATACAATCGACATTGTAAAATACCAGAAATTATACGGTAAAATCAAGTCCCGACTGAGAACTTACAGAAAATGTGAGTATATACTGTACAGTAATCCCTCCTCCATCGCGGGGGTTGCGTTCCAGAGCCACCCGCGAAATAAGAAAATCCACGAAGTAGAAACCATATGTTTATATGGTTATTTTTATATTGTCATGCTTGGCTCACAGATTTGCGCAGAAACACAGGAGGTTGTAGAGAGACAGGAACGTTATTCAAACACTGCAAACAAACATTTGTCTCTTTTTCAAAAGTTTAAACTGTGCTCCATGACAAGACAGAGATGACAGTTCAGTCTCACAATTAAAAGAATGCAAACATATCTTCCTCTTCAAAGGAGTGCGAGTCAGGAGCACAGAATGTCACATAGATAGAGAAAACAATCTCTAGCAAACAAATCAATAGGGCTGTTTGGCTTTTAAGTATGTGAAGCACCGCGGCACAAAGCTGTTGAAGGCGGCAGCTCACACCCCCTCCGTCAGGAGCAGAGAGAGAGAGAGAGACAGATAAAAAAATCAATACGTGCCCTTCGTGCTTTTAAGTATGCGAAGCACTGTTCAGCATGTCGTTTCAGGAAGCAGCTGCACAAAAGATAGCAACGTGAAGATAATCTTTCAGCATTTTTAGACGAGCGTCCGTATCGTCTAGGTGTGCGAACAGCCCCCCTGCTCAATCCCCCTACGTCAGGATCAGAGAAAGTCAGCGCAAGAGACAGAGAAAAGTAAGCTGGGTAGCTTCTCAGCCATCTGCCGATAGCGTCCCTTGTATGAAATCAACTGGGCAAACCAACTGAGGAAGCATGTACCAGAAATTAAAAGACCCATTGTCCTCAGAAACCCGCGAAGCAGCGAAAAATCCGCAATATATATTTAAATATGCTTACATATAAAATCCGCGATGGAATGAAGCCGCGAAAGGTGAAGCGCGATATAGCGAGGGATAACTGTACTTTAAATGAGTTCATCAAGGACACCGTTGGAAACTTGTAAAGAGTAAATTCCACACAAACGTTCAGAAGTTTTTCTTCACACAGAGTACCATAGACACATACAGTATAATAAGTGACCAAGTAGTGTGGTAGACAGTAGGACTTTAAGAACTTTCAAAATACAACTTGATGTAATTTTAGAACAATTAAGTGGATAGGACAGGCAAAATTTGTAAGGCTGAATGGCCCATTCTCATCCAGATTTTTCTAATGTTCTAAAACGAAAAAGTCCATTCTATCTTTTATCAAATTGAAAAATCATAAACCCCAAAAATCGTTTTCGAGAAGCAAAAAAAGGTCTTCAAACCAGAAATCTAAATGAAAAACACACTAAATGAACAGTAAATTATTTTTGATCCAATCTTGGATAACCTAGTAACCCTAGGGACCGACCTTTATATTGTCATGTCATGGATGTCACATATCATGCTTCTCGAGCTGGTTCCCATGGAGACCAACCCACAAGATGAAAAGAACACGAAGACACAGAAAATGTGAAAAAAGGTTAACGGCTTAAAAAGTAATCCAAATCTAATTTTTTTAATATTCTATTTTATTATATTTGAGTATAATCTAATATTTGACAAGCAAAATTGAATTCTGTTTGTTTCAAAATTCTAAATGGTAGTGAAAATTGAATAAGAAGCATGCATAATAAGTTGGTAAAATATTTCCATAAATGCTGAGCTATAAAATTGTTATTGTAGTCTTATCTCAGTAGCATTAGAGGTAAAGTGGGACAAGAATTTATTAGAGGTCTCCCACTTGTGTACACACACTAGGCCAACTTAGGTTCACTAGTGTGACCGGCAGTACAGACCAGAAGGGATTCAGAAAGAGTTTCAGTGCATGAACCGGGTGACCCCTTTTAATATTTTGTGTGACACCAAAAAGAAAAGTCAGCCAGTGGCGGCCCAAGGCTTTCATTTCCCTGTCTTAAGTCGTGTGGTGTCACTCCTTCGTGAACCTCGGTTTCAAATGACACCCTTTGGCTTTTATGGTGCCTGACTGGAAGAGGCGGGGCCTGCTCTGGGCATTAGAGGTGTGGTCATTCGACCTCACTGGCTGCCTTCTTGGAACTGAGGGCAAAGTAGATGATAATGTTAGCGACGGTGCCCCTCTCTTGTCCTAGTTTGGTAGTGCTTACCCTAACAGAGCCAAGACGATGATCTCCTGGCACAAATGCATGACACTAGTTAACCTGCACAACTTTTGCATGAGGGAGGGAACTGGAGGAAACACCCACCCTAACAAGGGTGAAAACGTGATAAAACTCCATGTTGAATTCAGGAGACTAGAACTATGAGGCAGTGCCACAAAGACAGTGCAACAGTCAATTAATATAAATTAAAAATAAAGGTGAGAATCCCTTCCTTTGAAGTTCAAGTTAAAGCTTACTGTCAAGCACAAAACTGACAATCTGATTGGTGATTTTCACATGCCAGCTTCAGAGCAAGTTTCTGCAGTCTAATTGGTGATTTTCGCATGCCTGATTCAGGACCGTTTGTTACAATCTTGTTGGTAATTTTTGCATGCCCAGTTCAGTGCAGGTTTCTGCAGTCTGATTGGTGATTTTCACATGCCCGATTCAAAACATGTTTTTGCAATCTGATTGGTGATTTTTCCATCCCAGTTCAGGACAGGTTTCTGCAGTCTGATTGGTGATTTTCACATGCCCGATTCAAAACATGTTTTTGCAATCTGATTGGTGATTTTTCCATCCCAGTTCAGGACAGGTTTCTGCAATCTGTTTGGTGATTTTCACATGCCAGCTTCAGGGCAGGTTCCTGCTTTGAGCCCACTGCTCCTAAGACACCCTTCAGCTCCCTATGACTCTTATCACATTTGAATACGGATAAACGGAGGGCCACATGTTCTTTCAAGCAAGCACTCCGTGGCCTTGCAATGGTCCCCATAATTCATCTCTCATCACAATCACGTACAGTGCAAGCTCACTTCCTGGCACTGCTGTCTCTTGCCATTGCTCCCTGAAGATGCATTCTGTGCAGTCAGACATAACGATCAGCAAAACTGCACAATCCAAAGCCAGGACAATTAATTTTCCTGACTAATTGCTCCATTGGTTGCTCTGTTAGGGCCTCACCCTGAGCGTTTTTCAAAATTAATAACTGATCTTTACAAAACTAATGTCCATCGATTTCAGGATAAAACAGACATGTCACTTTCTCACAAGTTACCCAGCTGCCCATTTAATTCTTGGACATTCCACAGCAGCCACTTCAAATCCTAATTTAAACCTTTTATGGGTGTAGCTAGGCTTGTTTTGCAAAACTATAATACATTATTAAAAGCTTGTGCATGATTTAAACATCATGTTAGAGGATTTTCTTACAATGAAAATTAAAACTTTATTTACAGTATATATTGTAAAATGACAAAACCCATATTACAATATTTTCTTGTTCAGTCAGCTGTAATGGGCATAAGGCGGGCATCGACTCTGTCAGGACAATCAGTGCGTGCATCCTCACCTAGTAGTACTGGGACAATTCAAGTTCAAGTACTTTTTGTGACAACCCCAAGGTGCATTCAAAGAAAAGTAAAATAATTCCAAATATGTTGTATACGTTAAGTGATCAAGTAACCAGAGCAAATTATTATTGCTCAAAGTACAGCAGCATAAATTGTTATTGCACCTGTTAATGAATAGTACACTACATATTCTATATTGTATTACATTAGTATATTGCACATTACCAATATAGCTTATTGCACATGTTCAATTAAAAATGATCTCAGACTGAGGAGATTCAGAGTTCAGAAAGTTTATGGCAGATGGGAAAAAGCTATTTTTTAGTCTGTTAGTGCGTACACAGATTGACCAGAAGCGTCTGCCTAACGAGAGGAGCTCAAACAAAGATTTAGTGCCACCCAGCTGATTGTCTTATTATTTTAGAAGATCATGCCGACTGTAGACGTTATTTTTCTAGCAGAATGTGATTATGACGAATAGCAACACGTAAACAAACAAACAAAGTGCCGAAAGTTAGAGCACCGAGCCACTGTGTCTTTATGCGTGGCCATCTCCATCACCAGTATGCTTACAGGGCAAACAGATCTACAGGGGACACCAAAGCCACAACTCTCTATGCTGTCCTAATCCATTGGGAGCAGCAGGGCAGTTACGCTAGGCTACTCTTTGTAGATTTTAGATCTGCATTTAATACGATCCTTCCTCATAGACTTGTGATCAAATTGAACAAAAACTTTATTCCATCTGCCTCTGGATTATGGACAAGAGGATAAGAGCAGGCCCACACTTCTCCTCAGCTCTCAGCCACAGCATTGATTCTCCACAGGGCCACGTGCTGAGCCCTGTTCTCTTTACCCTCTATATCCATAACTGCATCCCCGCACATTCCAGCAAAGGAATCATCAAATTTGCAGATGACCTCACCATAGTGGAAGGAGTGAGTCCACTTATCAGGACGAGGTTGTGCATCTGTCTGGGTGGTGCAGAGACAACAATCTGGTTCTCAACACCACCAAAACCAAAGGACTGATCATCGACTTTAGGAGCAAGAAAATGGAAACTCAGCTCATTTTTATTGGCGGAGATTGTGTGAAGAGGGACTCGGATTACAGGTTCCTGGGTGTGCACATACGGGAGGACCTGACTTGGACTGCTAACACCACAGAGCTGGTAAAGAAGGCACAGCGGAGACTTTATTTCCTGAGGATCCTTGTACGAGAATAATTTCACCCAAAACTTGTTCATGTCCTCTATAGAGAGCATATTGACTTACTGCATCTTTGTATGATTTGCCAGCTGCATGGTATTGGAGTGGAAAGTGCTTCAGGGGGTCGTCAACATGGCCCAGAGGATTATGGGACACCCTCTCCCATGCCTGGAAGATCTTTACAGTTCCCACTGGCTTAAAAAGGCATACTTAAATATCCGTCCCACCCCGGTCATTCTCTGTTTGAACTGCTGCCCTCGGGCAGACGTTTCAAAACAATTAAAACATGGACAAACAGATTAAAAAACATTTTTTATGCTGCTCATATTGTGAAACCCTAAAGAGAAAAATTATGCAATGAATACCAGTAGAATGTGAAAAAAACTGTTTGGTACGTGCAGTATGATGTGTTTATCTTAAGAATCCCTTTAATAAATCTTTATATTTATATGTTATATAATTCTTCATATAGTTATATATTTTTATACTTTTATAATTTCTTGTTGTTTTGCACTGACAGGTCGGAATTCAATTTTGTTGTATAAGTACAATGACAATAAAGATATTCATTCATTCATTCATTCATTCAATTATGAATGGAATTAGTATAGTCAAGCCAGGCAATTATTTTAAAATTGAGTTCAATAAGAACATGAGGAAACATTTGGAAACTTGTTACTCAATTGTTAAGAAAGTTTTTCTTCACCCAGAGAAGGACAGACACATGGAATAAGTAACCATGTCGTTTGGTAGACAGCAGGACTTTAGGGACTTTCAAAATTAAAGAACAAGTCCAAGGAGGTTCTGCTCAAGTCTTATAACACACTGGTGAGGCCTCATCTGGAGTACTGTGTGCAGTTTTTGGATTTTTGGTATGATTTAACTTTATTAACCACGGTCTCCGCACAACTTCCCAACTTGCTAGGAAAACTTGGGGGCTGCTGGCAGGATTGGTACTCCGGACACTGTAAAAAACCTCACACTGTTCTACTCCATTCGAACTAGTGTGGTGCTGAGGTGTTATTGTACGGCTGCAATTGGGTCCTAATTTGGGATCTTGAGTTGGTTTGTCATGTGGTGGGTGTGGCAATGTGCTGTATCAGTGCATGACCCCAACCTCTCCCTGTCTCTCCATGCAACAAAAAGGATATAGCAACGCTAGTAAAAGTACAGAAAAGAGCGACTAGGCTAATTCCAGGGCTACAGGGGATGAGTTATGAGGAAAGATTAAAGAGCTGAGCCTTTACAGTTTAAGCAAAAGAAGATGAAGAGGAGACCTGACTGAAGTGTTTAAAATTGTGAAGGGAATTAGTCCAGTGGATCAAGACTGTGACTTTAAAATGAGTTTGTCAAGAATACCGTGGCACAGTTGGGTAAATTTCACAAAAAAACATTATGAAGTTTTTCTTTACACAGAGAACCACAGACACATGGAATAAGCGACCAAGTCGTGTGGTACACATTAGGACTTTAGAGACTTTCAAAACTCAAGAACAAGTCCATGAAGGTTCTGCTCAGGCTTTATAAGCACTGGTGAGGCCTCATCTGGAGTACTGCATGCAGTTTTTGGATTTTTGGTTTGATTTGACATCCTTTATTAACCACAGTCTCCACACTACTTCCCAACTTGGAGGTTGGTGGCAGGATTGGCAAAAAAACTCACACTGCTCCACTCCATTCAAACTAATGTGGTGCTAGGGTGTCACCCATTGCACAACTGCACTCGGGTCCTAATTTGGGATCTTGAGTTGATTTGTTGTGTGGTGGGTGTGCCAATGCTCTGCATCAGTACTCAGTACGTGACCCCAACCTCTCTCTCTCTCTCTCTCTCCATGCTACAAAAAGGACACAGCAATATTAGGAAAAGTCTGGAGGAGTGCGACTAGGCTAATTCAGGGACTGCAAGGGATGAATTATGAGGAAGCATTAAAAGAGATGAGCTTTTTCAGTTTAAGCAAAAAAAGATTAAGAGGAGACCTGACTGAAGTGTTTAAAATTATGAAGGGAATTAGTCCAGTGGATCGAGACGGTGACTTTAAAATGAGTTCATCAAGAGCATGGGGACACAGTTGGAAACTTGTTAAGGGAAAATTTCACACAAACATTATGAAGTTTTTCTTTACACAGAGGACCACAGACATGTGGAATAAGTGACCAAGTAGTGTGGTAGACAGTAAGACTTTAGGAACTTTCAAAACTTGACTTGATGTTATTTTGGAAAAATCAGTTGGATTGGATTGTCAAGCTTTTGTTGGGCTGAATGACCTGTTCTCGTTAAATCTTCTCTAATGTTCTACAGTTCAGTGATGAGGTGGCACAGTGTGTAGCTGTGCCTTTTCATGCAGATGGTTTCAAATCCCGTATCTGATCATCATCTGTTAGGAGTTACACACTTTCTCTGCATGGGTTAACCTCTGAGTACTTTAGCTGTCCCCTCAAAGCCCCAAAAATGCACTGAATAAATTTGATTATCAACTTTCAGATAAATAGAAGTTTGTCTCCAGCGGGAAATTTGGCTTTTGACAGAAGCTCTTTAAATATATAAATAACATAAATACATAAATAGATATGTATTGTCACACACGTGAGCATGGGAGGCAGCTAAAGGGCTTGAATACAATACAATACAATACAATTTATTTTTGTACAGCCCAAAATCACACAAGAAGTGCCGCAATGGGCTTTAAGAGGCCCTACCTCTTGACAGCCCCCCAGCCTTGACTCTCTAAGGAAAAACTCCCAAAAAACCGTTGTAGGGAAGAAATTGAAGAAACCTTGGGAAAGGCAGTTCAAAGACAGACCCCTTTCCAGGTAAGTTGGGCGTGCAGTGGGAGTCAAAAAGAAGGGGGTCAATACAATACACAGAACAGAACAAATCCTTAATCTTATATACTGTATAATTCGCCAACCTACTCACTCACTCACTCACTCACTCACTCACTCACTCACTCACTCACTCACTCACTCACTCACTCACTCACTCACTCACTCACTCACTCACTCACTCACTCACTCACTCACTCACGTCCGTCCGAAGCCGAATGCGCAGTCGCCTTCTGCACAGCTGCCCGAAAAACCTTACGAGACCGACATTGCGGCAGGCGGCGGATTTATGGCCACGAAAATTCAAAGAGAAAGGCGACTTCGACCGACATCCAACCCCAACATCGCGGCAGGCGGCGGATTTATGGCCACAAAAATTCAAAGAGAAAGGAGACTTCGATTAAAGCTCTAGAGGCCTGAAAGGCGATTTTGACTACAGCTCGAGGCCTAATTACACATTCATTTGATACACCTATATCAAGTTATACTTATACTTATTACTATTCCACTCGTGCCCGTTTCATCTCACGTTGTCGAAACGGGCTCTTTGTCTAGTACAGTATAAAAATAAAAATTTTAGAATGACAGTAACTCCAAACCAGACCGGGAGATGGCAGAGTGCACTGACCCTTTTTCTCACTTTTCTGCAGACCGTCCATGGGAAATTCTGCCTGGTCCTTGGTGACATCAATTCTGGTTCCGACCCCTTTGACGTCACTTCTGGGTCCGAGCCTATGAATGAAGACCCTGCCAGTCCCGACCCCCCTGATGTAATTTCCTTTATTGGTCTTTAAAAGCTGCCACCTTTCCCCTCAGCTCTGTTTTGGATTTGTGCACATCAGTGCTATTACTTTTTCAGCTTTGCATCTAGGAAACAACATACGGGTGGCTGCCCCAAACCTTGCTATGGCTCTTTGTCGAGTTTGTGACAGTGGCGTAGTCAGGACCACCAGGGTCTTCATTCATAGGCTCAGGCCCGGAAATGACATCAGAGGTGCTGGAACCAGAAAGGTCTTCATCTGTAGGCTGACCCGGAGGTGATGTCAAAGGGGTCGGAACCAGAATTGACGTCACCAGGACAAGGCAGAATTTCCTGTGGATGGTCTGCAGAAAAGTGAGAAAAAAACGGTCAGTGCACTCTACCATCTCCTGGTCTGGTTCAGAATTACTGCCATTCAAGCCCTTTAGCTGATTCCCATGCGCACGTGTGTGACAGTATGTAAGTAAGTAAGTAAGTAAGTAAGTAAGTAAGTAAGTAAGTAAGTAAATAAATACACACACTCTCTAGTCTGAACACACAACAGAATGACTATAAAGCAAGAAAATTATAAAGAAAGAAAACCTCTGACTTGGCTGTCACAGTTGCAGTGAGGCGTTATGCAGGCGTATTGATGTTGGTATAAACAAGCCACCCGGTTGTGTTTTTTGAATAAACAGAAACAGCACATGATGACACATATTATAAACCAATAATGGCGTACTGCACGATAACGTGCAGTGAATACACTGGACTTATAGTTTTCATCCTCTTTCTTTCTCTGTAAGTTTAGTAATCGTTTCCTCAGAGGTTGACGTGCCTGCTGCTTCCTGAGCAGCTCTTCTTTTCTACACCATAGCGGCCCGCTTCTTCTCTTCTTCCGTCGGCATCTTTTCGCGTTAAAACTGATTAATTCAGTGTTTGTGTTGCAATTACTTAGTACGTTTTCTTTAATTTTTCAATTAAGCTGCCAATTAAGTCTTCAATCTGCTTCAAGAATGATTTAAAATATGAAGAGGTAGAGGAAGTGATGGCAGAGGTGGTAGGGAATTAGAATGGTGCCCGTATGCATGCGCCGGATGGCCACCCTGCTAGTCACTGCCGAGAGTTGATTCTACAATAAAATAAAATAAAAATAAAAAGAGGAATAACCTTGTAGGTCAATCATCACCCCGAAAGCGGATAGTAGATGTCACATTAGTATATGTGCACCAAATTAAAGGTCAATATTTCAAACGGTTTTGCAAGCTACAGGTAATTTAAAATCCTGGACAGACAAATGGACAGACACGGTAGCGTATTATATAGGAAGATAACCTACTGTTAAAGCGATCAGGTCTGGCTCGGAGTGCTCTCTCTCTCTCTCTCTCGAGCATCGGTCAGAATGAGACCCCACCTTCTGTGAGTGCCTCCGATTTATAGTCTTCCGACCCGGGAGGTTGTTCTGAATTGGCAACTGTGTGAGTGTGGGTGTGTATGCACACTGGCAATGTACGACGACACGAGCACACAACTTACATGAACACGCACGATTCAAACACTCGGATTCAACTGACATTTACAAATTTTATTCATAAAAAGGTGGTACACCAGGCTGTCTATCTCTTTAACTAGATATTGAATATAAAAACTCAATTAAGATTTTTTTCTACATACAGATTTTGTTCAGTCGAGATTTTTGGAGGCAACACGAACTTGAGATATTTATCTGTTGAACTCGGGACAGTCCCGCTCAAATCGCAACAGGGTGAGACTAGTGAGCAAAGGAGCAGGAAAGAGGCAGGCAGGTTGAAGATGGGCTTGTTTTATTATTTTGGGGGTGTCCATTGCACAGTGGGAGGATATAATTTAAATTTCACCATTCAGAATAAAGAAAAACAGTCACCTCTTGTGGACTCATCAGGGAAAGCGAATCCTGTGTGGTTCACAAATATCAAGCCAGGGTCCAAAAAATCTGCGTACTATTTCTTTTTCTTCTTTAGAGATGTAAAAAATCTGGGCTGAATATTCTTAATAACACCTCATTGTTTTAGGCATTATGTATCGACCAATAGGCACGTAAGATGGTGACTAATTGTGGGACACGGTGCGATGGCTGACAATGATAGGGCTCTTTAACAGAGTAGTGGGATAGACAAAAACAATTACTGTATTTTTTTGCTCCATAAGACGCAATTTTTTTTTTCACCAAAAGAAGGGCGGAAATGTCTGTGCGTCTTATGGAGAGAATATTGCGTCACAGACCATGATGTGTATTACCTGGCAAAAGTTGACATCCAGGGGTAGAGGGCGACAATCAGCTGTTAATGGCGACAAAACTCACCGTTACGTTACAGGCAGTCCCGCTTTGCTTGGAGGAATGTTAGACTCATTGACTCGGCATCTAATCCTTGCGTGTGTGAGAGTTACGAAATGTAAACAAATGTAAACAAAGGTAAGATGGCACTGACATCTCACCAGGGAGCAAAGCGAGTGGAGAAAACAAAATATTTAGCAGACGATGTTTTGCGAATTATTGCTGAGTCGGACTCTGATTTTTCAGACTCTGATTTTGTTGAGAGTGATCAGGATATCGAGCAAGAGAGTGAGGAACTGGCATCAGCTGATCGGACACCAGTCGATGCCGCCCCAGCTGAGCGCATTCACGCAGCCGATGCACCTGCGGCAAGGTTCGTGTGGGAGGAATACCCAGACTTTGATCCATGGGAGCCAAACTGGCTACAGGACTTCACAAGACAGCACCATGCTTGCTGTTGGTCTTGACAGATTACCAGCCGCTGGACTACTTCAAGCTGCTCTCTCCTGATGCTGCTTTTCAGCTACTGGTCAGATGAGACAAACAGGAATGCAGAGCAATTTTTTGAATCGCGGGCTGTGCTTGCATCACATTTTTGTTTTTTTCAAAGTGGAAACCCACAACAAAAGATGAGATGAAGGGCTTTGTGGCATTACAAATAGAGATGGGACTAGACTGGCGATATAACTTCAGGGAGCACTGGTCCAAATGTGCTTTGTCCCCTGGTGGCTTTGGACAGGTTAAGCCGCGTGATGATAGGTATGTGCTGCTGCAAAGTGATTGTGAGCAACTGATTTTCATAAATTCTGACACTGGCGATGAGGAGTTCTTGGGGTTTCTCGAAAACTAGGAGAGTGCTTGAACCTTAAAGTCTCTCCTCATTTGTTAATGACAGTGATGATGGTTCTTAATACCACTGTTGACTTTACGTGGTTGAAATATTATTCTGCTATATTTTATTAAATATATTAGTGCACCATTTGGTTCAGAATATTTTTTTTCTTGTTTTCCTCCTCTAAACCTAGGTGCGTCTAATGGTCAGGTGCATCTTAAAACTACCAAAAGCCTGATCATGGAGGGGAAGTGCAAAAACAGGCCAGAAAAATACTTCATCTTTGCATCGTGAGTCTGGATTAACTTAATGCCAAAATAAGAACAGGTAAAACTTTTTTTTTTCATTTTTGCGATTGAATGTCAGCTTTTGTCTATGAATACGACTGGTTTTAAATAAATTTTAAATAAATTAAACTTACATTTGCCCTGACACCCATATTCCAAGCAGAACATTAAAGGAGGAGGCCAAAAGAGTAGACAGGAAAACAAAGCCAAACTCAAAATACCAAAAAGAGCCTGTCTGCTTGTTTCAAAATTTAAGACCTTTCTTCATTCACTCTGTGGACTGACAACACTGAACTTATACAGATAGAAGGTACATCACAAAACTTGATAGCAGAAAGGTCACATGACCACCGGACTTCATCAGGTTAGGTCCGGTCAGGTTGGGGAGCATGCACTGGTACAGCGTGTCACCACACCCATCACACAACGAAACAGCGCCGAATCCTGGTTGGTAACCCCCCAAGCAGACATGCGGTCCAGTCCCACCCTTCAGAAATGAATCTCTATCTGTCGCAGCCAGGTGTTACGTGGGTGACCCCTTGGCCTTGTCCAGCCACTCAGGTCCTCAACAATGAAGATCCTGCAAACCGGATAACCTTTGGGGAAACGCACCACATGGCCGTAGTGCCATAACTGACGCTCCCTCACATTGCAGGTAATGTGCCTCATTTGGGACTCCGTGAGCAACTGCATTATCACACAGCACCACCCCCTGGATTGGTGGAGAATTACCATTACCTGGGCCCTTTAACTGTCTTCCAATGACAATGGTAAAAATGGAAAAATGTATTCATTTAAAACTGAATCAGGTTCAAGTTGGGGAGTATGCACTGATAGAGTGCATTGCTGCACCCACCATATGATGAAACAGCTTGGGACTCCAGTTGGCAACTTCCCAGGCAGACACGCTGTCCAGTTCCACCCTCCGGAAAAGACCCTCTATCTGCCACAGCCAGGTGTTATGTGGGCTTCCCCTTGGCCTGGTCCAGCCACTTGGGTCTTCAACAATGAGGATCCTGGGAGCCTGATCAACCTCAGGGAATCATGGCACGTGGCCGTAGTGCCATAACCGATGCTCCCTCACAATGTAGGTGATGTGCCTCATTCGAGACTCCATGAGCAACACAAAGTCAAACCAGCGGTGCACAAGGATTCTCTGAAGAGACACAATACCATTAATTAAGGTCTACATCGGAAAAATAATACAGAGAAGCAACCTAAATAATATTTAATTTGTTGTACAAATTAATAACAAAAGAGAAGAAAGAAAAACATACAAACACGACAGAGTAACCTAAACTTAAATAAGCATAACCATAATCAGGGACAGGCTAATCTTGCTGAGCCCAGATATATAATCCATACGTCTGGAGAAAATCACAAGTAAATTTTGTTTCACACAGGGTGGCAACAAGTAGTCGGATCATAGAGTATCACATTTCTAAACCAATCCAACATCTCATAGGGGCAATGACTTTGAATGGAAAGTTCAGAGGTGCTCTTGTTAACCTGGTCTGACAGACAGCAAGCTTCTGTTTACGTTGAACCATCTACAGCTGAAAAGTCTCCTAAAAAAAACAAGTTAGATATATAAATGTGTGTCGCATGTGCAAGGAGCTCATTATACATATTAAAAATAAACTGTGACGGAAGACCAGGAGCATTACCCGGCTGGGTGAAAGGTCCAAGGGAGAGACTGTATTCAGGACATTATTTCCCTCAAGACACTAGAGGGCAGCCCCAGACTCCGGGTCGCTACAGCACCACGGATCTCCGCAGTTCATATCAGGACTTGTAGTTTGGAACAGCCCTGTTGGACTCCGTGGGTGCGGCCAGAGGGTGCTGCTGGGTCCTTCCGGGTGTGCTATAAAGGCAGCTGCCTCACCACCAATCAGGGAGCCAGAGTCGGGTGGTGGAGGACAATCCTTGTGAGGAGGAGAGGAGGCAAAGTAGAGAGAGAGGAAGACAGAAGAAGAAAAGATTGTGTTTATTTATATCTGGAGCTGTGGACTGTGTTGTGAAGAGGGGAGCAAGAAAAAGACGCTACCCCACTGAAGAATAAAGGTGTGTTTTTTTGAACTTGTGTCTCAGCTTGTCTGTGTCGAGGTTTGGGGAGCGGTACGCCCCTTGGAGGATCATAAAACATAACCTGATGCAAGGGAAAAACCTTTCTGTAACATCAGATTATACATGGGCATTTGACGGCATCAATGGACAAGTGGTAAACGTGAACGATGTGTTGGCACAGATGCCGTGGCTGCTGTCTGTCACTTGTGTAGGAGTTGATGTGAGTTTGAAAGAACTGACAGCTAAATTCATGAAAATATGAATTCCAGATATGCATTTGAAGTAAACGGTGCGTCACACTCCATCAAAAGAACTGCTGTTAAGAGAGTGGCTAACAAAGAGCCACAAGAGATGTAGATTTCAGTACTCAAAACACCCAAATCAACAAATCTGCCAAACGACACCAGTAGATGCACAGATGAGGCTGCACAACATCCACCTTCTGACTACACGTCAAGATAATTAACTAAAGAAATTTAACATTACAGTCTAAATGCAAATATGCTGTGACAAACTAGTCACAGAGTTTTAATACAATGAATATCCATAGACCACAATGCTTATCTAAACTCTATTTGCCATTTTCATGCCATATAGTGATGCAATAGTTTAAATGACAGAAAGATATCGTAACAGACAAAGGCACTTCTCAAAGCCCAGTAGCTGCGGTGGTCTGTCTGTCTGTCTTCACTGTCTCATTATAAAAGTGCAAATTAATTATTAAGCTTCAGTTACCTTGTGCTACTGACCTCCTGAATGGATGACAGTGATTTTTGCTTTGTTATTTTCCCTCAGCATTCAGCCTTTTGTTCAGTTGTCTCCCAGAAACCCTTGCGGTTTAAAATTCACAGACTAGAGGAATTGGGGGCAGGTGTTTTAGGAAGAAGCCCTGTGGGTGGAGCCTGTGTAGCACAGGATTTTGCCGCTCTTCTCTACACACTTTTTAACGGGTTGTTCCCAGAAGTGTTTTCTCGTTTCAGAATCACATCTGGCCGAACGAGACTAGGGATAGGCTATGGGTGCCCAAAATACCTGAATGGGATTAATTTAATGGGTTTTTATTAATGAAATGATTCCTGAAAATAATCATATGCTATAAGTAAACTAATTGATCTAATAAATGCCTATCAATTTTTTATTTTGATTGTTTACTACTGAACATTAAAACTTCATTGACTAATGCTAACCCAACCCTATTCTATACATATTAAAGGCAAAGCCCTCACTGACTCCTCAGTAATTCTCCCACTTTCCATATACAGTAGTTGGGAAGTTGAAATTTCGCGTGCTCATTCCTTGCAGTGTACTTACAAAAGTTAGGTATGTTTCATGTCCTATTGCAACACCCAAGGGGGGGAAACGGGTGTACCCCCTAAACTGTATATATAGATGGGGGAAACCCCTCCTCACTATTTCTGTGACTTCCAATATACGTAGGAAACCCAAATTTCCCATGCTCATCCTTTACACTGTACTTACAAACGTTAAGTAGGCTTCATATTGTGCCATGCCCCATAATGATCTTTCGAAAATAACGTCTTCTTTTTGGCGGTTCTCACCATTATGCCATAAGGAAGTTTCCGAACTGACCTCTCCTTTCGGCGGTTTCATTCCTTTTTTCCATTAACAGATGATTTAATTCATGGCAGAGACGCACAAGGGCTGCTGCCGGTCCCCCTTTCTTTTTCCGTACGGCTGCTGTCTGCGCACCTACCACGTGATTGGCTCCCTGCCTATTTACATTAACGACATCCCACACTCATGTGCCTCCTCACTCGCTTCCATATTTTCCTCAGCTGTTCGTCATGCTCACTGCTCCCTTCTTCTTTAGTCCACCGCTTCAAGCCTGTTTTTGTTGGCCTTGCTTCACATCTTCCTGCCTTTTTCATTTAGATTCTTCACACTCTTAATCCTCCGGCCATGCCTCCACATACTCTACTTTTGAAGGTCGGCGCACCAATTATGTTACTATGAAACTTACAACCACCAAAACTTTGTAACGGCACCAGGCTTCAGATCAAATCTCTGCACAAGAACCTCATTGAGGCAACTGTCTTCACTGGAACTGGCTCAGGGGAGACTGGATTTATTCCTCGCATCCCTCTCATTCCCTCTGACCTCCCACTCCAATTCAAATGCCTGGAATTTCTAGTAAGGGTCTGCTTCGCTATGACAATAAATACGTCACAGGGCCAGACTCTAAAAAAAGGTCGCCATTGACTTGACACAAGATTGCTTCTCACATGGCCAACTGTACGTTGCATGCTCAAGAGTGAGCTTAGCAGACAGCTTGGTCATTTTACAGCCCAAGGGCGTCGTTTACAAAGAGATCCTTACATCCTAAAAAATGTGCATTTCTCATACACAACATTTACAATCATAAATTAAACTCTTTACAATCATCAAATTCATTTCTCAATACTAAAATGAGCCTTTGACAATTACATGTTATGTTATTTTTAAAATGTTTCTTTTTCTTTTTCATAACTTCTTTAACACACTACTTCTCCGCTGCGAAGCACAGGTATTTTGCTAGTCTTACCTAAACCTGAAAATGCAGCATACTTAATTAAAGTGTTTTTTCTTTTTGAAAAGTAAGTCGTGGATTTTTACTTTTGTTATACATGTTCTCAGAATGACATTCTTTTACTCTCACTCAATGAAGAATAGAGCACATCACGTCAATCAAAGCTCTTCATGTCACTCTGTATGACAATTGCTATCGCTCATTAATCAATGTTAATATAACTCTTAAGCCTTCAAATTAGTTGATTCCTGTGGAACTATTGAAAACTGACAATGTCCATTCAGTGGAGAGGCAAGGCCCTCATATTAGAATGTGGTAGGAAATCCATGTGCACACAGGGAGAACATGAAGACCCTTACCCGAAGGAACTTCAAACTGGGGTTTGAATGTGTAGAGAGACACTCCTTTACTCCTGCCTCCAGCTAGAAAGACTTCGATGTTAAGGAGAAGTCATGACGTTACTCAAGTCTTGTCTCCTTGCCTGCCTCTTATGGCCCTGCCCATATAGAAATGGTGACCCCCAAAGACCAAGCAACTTCATCTAAGGCCAGTGATTTTAATATGACACCTGTGTGTCACTCCAGCATGAGCTAACTAAGTGATTAGAAAAGAAAAGCGACCACGACATAAAATGGGGCAAGCTGTGGTACCCATTATAATCTATTCAGTGTCTGCTTTATTAGGTCCACCTGCTCATTCAAGTAATATAACCTGCTCCTCCAAACAGACACTCATGTGGATGTTTGTCTGTCTGTTTTTCACGAGAGAACTACTTAATGGATGGAGATCAGGTTTTTTTTCTATAATTTGCTTGAACATTCCAGTTGATTTTGCGACTTCTCTCATCACTCTCAGTATCACAGTTCGCTTGCAGGACTGCTATATTAGTATAGCGACTCAAACCATCTACACCTGAACACCAGCAAAACAAAGGAGCTGGTGGTGGATTTTAGGAGGACCAGGCCCCTCACGGACCCGTGATTATCAGAGGTGACTGTGTGCAGATGGTGCAGACCTATAAATACCTGGAAGTGCAGCTGGATGATAAATTGGACTGGACTGCCAATACTGATGCTCTGTGTAAGAGAGGACAGAGCTGACTATACTTCCTTAGAAGGCTGGCGTCCTTCAACATCTGCAATAAGATGCTGCAGATATTCTATTAGACGGTTGTGGCGAGCGCCCTCTTCTACACAGTGGTGTGGTGGGGAGGCAGCATAAAGAAGAGGGACGCCTCACAGATGGACAAACTGGTGAGGAAGGCAGGCTCTATTATAGGCATGGAGCTGGACAGTTTGACATCTGTGGCAGAGCGACGGGCGCTGAGCAGGCTCCTGTCAATCATGGAGAATCCACTGCATCCACTGAACAGGATCATCTCCAGACAGAGGAGCAGCTTCAGCGACAGACTGCTGTCACCGTCCTGCTCCACTGACAGACTGAGGAGATCGTTCCTCCGCCACACTATGCGACTCTTCAATTCCACCGAGGGGGTAAACGTTAACATTATTCAAAGTTATTGTCTGTCTGTATACCTGCATTGTTATCACTCTTTAATTTAATATTTTCTTCATCAGCATGCTGCAGCTGGAGTATGTGAATTTCCCCTTGGGATTAATAAAGTATCTATCTATCTATCTATCTATCTATCTATCTATCTATCTATCTATCTATCTATCTATCTATCTATCTATCTATCTATCTATCTATCTATCTATCTATCTATCTATCTATCTATCTATCTATCTATCTATCTATCTATCTATCTATCTATCTATCTATCTATCATGTTCTTTGCATCACCCATCGACAACAGTATCTTATAACGCAACTGCAATCGGCTTGAAGTTGCTTCCACGCCGTTCTGCTGCAGCACTGTGAACCTGCGGTTGCCCCGGCAAAGGATAAGCAATCTTCCACACATAGGGCAATTGCGCTTCGGGATGCACTTCAGCATATCATCCCTTTGGGGGGTGGGGGGTAGGGGTCTCAAAAGTTCATAAACCTCACAATATGTCCAGGAAAACATTTGTTGTGCTTACACCATTGGAATAAATAGCAATTGATAACAACACATTATGCAGTATTTTGTATATGCAAACAGAGTAGCAACATGTCCGCAGGTAGAAGTTGAACAGTACTGTGTGTACGACTGATTTAATGAGACACCAATAGACAGAAGTGCTGATAAACAGTATCATACTACCACCTTCACCAGAGTTTGCATTGTACACCGCCATATTGGATTGATGTCATAGTCTGAAGTTGGACAAACTAAGACTTGAAAGTATAGCTCAGAATTTCCAAGCTGGAGATTTGACTTAAAGGGGAGTTCCAGTTGAAAACTCTGACTATGAACTCTATCTATATGTCAGTAGTTATATAACAATGAAACAATCCAGTAGGTGTAGGAGATGGAGGTATGGAATGAGCTTCTTTTCGCTGATTGCTGGTGAGGAGCTCTAAAAAGGACCATTATGCTTCCTCCAGGTTGATTACATCGTGCCGCTCAGGTCTTCAGCAGCTCCACGCACTCCCAGCCGCTTTGTCCCTTTGTCTGCTCACATGCACCAACTGGCTCCACCTCACTTCACTCCTATATGCCACACTACACGCACCAGCCTCCGTTCAAGTCGCTCTACCTCTCATGACATGTTGGAGCGTGCCTCCTTGCCTCCACTTAGCTAGCTATACCTGCTTGTTCCACAGACATTATTATCTACACATTATTAAGGAGTAATATTTGACGTTTTTTAGAGAGAGACAGAGCAACATGTGTTTTAGTACATAGCTGCTAATTGTCAGAGATATCACGGCCATGTGATTTTTTTCCCCACATGGGGGACATTCTCCTGTCACAGCTGAACACGATCAGATACAGTGGCGACATCTATTGATTTTTAAAGTTTGTCCTGTTTCATTACTATGTGGGTGCAGCCATGGGGAACATCTAGTGAAGTATATAGACATGGTCAAAAGTTTAAGTTGTGATTCAACCAAATAACAGAAGGGGCATCCAAATACCAAAGTTCCAGTTCATTCTCATTTATACATCAGGTACATCATAGAATGAAATTCTTAACAGCACATCTCATCAGAACAGTTCACCAGAATACAACATATATACAGTCAGGTCCACCAGTATTTGGACAGTGATATAATTTTCATTATTTTGGCTTTATACGCCACAACAATGGATTTGAAACAAAGCAATCAAGCTGTGATTGAACTATAGGCTTTCCGCTTGTCAGTCAAATGTCCATATTTTTCTGAGCCCAATGAAAATAATGTTTAAAAATGTCTGTCTCTTCTAAACATCTCATGCAATATTTTCATTAAACCCCTTGAATTAAAGCTGAAAGTCTACACTTCAATCACAATTGTATCAAGTCACAATACAATCAAAATTGTATAAGCTGTTTAGAAAAGACACACATTTTTATACACGATCCCCCTATTTTCAGGGACCCAAAAGTATATGGACATTTGACTGACAAGCTGAAAGTCTACAGTTCATTCACATCTCGATTGTTTTGTTTCAAATCCATTGTGAGGGAGTACAAAGCCAAAATAATGAAAATGGTGTCACTCTCCAAATGCTTACAGACCTGACTCTGTATATGTTGTATTCTGCACCACCACCACCTGATCAAAGTCTGGTGCAGAACACCACCTTCTTGAAATGAAAGCGGATATATCCGTAACACACTTTAGTCCTACCCTTAATGAACTAGATATGTATGCTGTCCACATGGTGTGAAGACAACAATCTATCTCTCAATGTCAACAAGACAAAAGAGATAATCGTGGACTTCAGAAAATCACACCCTGCCCACATCCCACTCAGCATCAATGGTTTGGATGTGGAGACTGTTAGGAGTACCAAGTTCCTCGGTGTGCACATAACTGAGGAACTTACGTGGATACATAACACCTCATCACTAATCAAGAAAGCCCAGCAGAGACTACACTTCCTGACGTGGCTGAAGCGAGCAAGTCTTCCCCCTTCCATCCTCACCATGTTCTACAGAGGCACCATTGAGAGTGTTCTGACCAGCTGCATCACTGTCTGGTATGGCAACTGCAACGTATCTGACTGCAAGCACCTGCAAAGGATAGTGAAGACAGCAGAGAACATTACTGGGGTGCCTCTCTCTTCACTACAGGACATATTTCACAAATGCAGTGTCCGCAAGGCTTGTAGCATCGTGCAGGACCCCTTACACCCCTCACATGGACTTTTCACAATTCTGCCATCCAAGAGAAGATACTGCAGCATCAGAGCCAGATTTGCCAGGCTGCAGGAGAGATTTTACCCCCAAGCTGTTAGACTCCTTAACACCAGGCTGCCCCCTGGGATCTTCCGCACGACCTCAACCACCTCTAAAAACAGAACTTTTATACATGCGAGCCACTGACCTGTAAAGACGAGTGTGCAGGTAGAAAAGGACTGAAAATCTCATACTGACCTTTAAGTATTTTGACACTCTTGATATCCTTCTGCTCTGAAACATTCTGACCTGTCATTGTTTACACATGTCTTAAACAACTATTATCATACACTGATCATTTCTGTATTATCTATATCTATTATTTATTTATTTATTATATTACATATTTATTGACTATATTTATGCATCTAGATTGCAAATACCATACACTGCATCAATGTTCATATTGCTAACTACATGTCAATATTGCTGATACTTCTTTGTCTTGTCTTTATACAATGTCTTGTCTTGTTTGTGTTTTCATTTTAAATTTAAATTTAAATTTTTATTCTATTTTTAATTTATTATTTTCACGTCATGTTGTTACACTGTGAACCCTGAGCTTCACAATTTTGTCTATCTGTATACCTGTATGCCCTGTGGTGGGCTGGTGCCATCCCTGGGGTTTGTTTCCTGCCTTGCGCCCTGTGTTGGTTGGGATTGGCTCCAGCAGACCCCTGTGACCCTGTGTTCGGATTCAGCGGGTTGGGAAATGGATGGATGGATGGATGGATGGATGGATGGATGGATGGATGGATGGATGGATACTTTTATATGGCTGAGATGACAAAAAAGTTCACTTTGGCTTTGGCTTTGAATTATCATACTCTTCAATGAACCTGCAATCTTTATTGATCTTTACTTTTCTCGGTTTTCTATTCCAGTTCTTCTATGGTGGCATTCTGCGTCTGATCAAAGTCCAGTGTAGCTGTAATATTTGAATGTTTAAATGAACAATCTCGGCCTGCCACAAGACCCACGGAGTCGAATCCTCTAAGACGAAGCCACAAGAAATAATGACTTAAGAACATTTATGTTAGCTAATTTTTTCAAAGAAGTATCGGGCGTGCTTATTGATAATGTTCTTGACATAGTAAATTCGTCATTAGATACGGGGGTCTTCCCAGACTGTCTTAAGACTGCGGTAGTTAAACCCCTACTTAAGAAAAATAATCTCGATCCCTCTGCTCTTGAAAATTATAGACCCATCTCTAACCTGCCTTTCTTAAGTAAAATTCTAGAGAAGGCAGCCATTATACAGTTAAATGAGCACCTCAATAAACCTGCTATTCTTGATAAATTTCAGTCAGGTTTTAGAACAAATCACAGCACAGAAACTGCACTCGTTAAAGTAGTAAATGACTTGCAGGTAAATGCAGACAGAGGCCATTTATCTGTTCTCATCCTCTTAGATCTGAGTGCCGCATTTGACACCATTGATCATAATATTCTTAAGAATCGCCTTAGTCAATGGGTGGGCCTCTCTGGCAGTGTCTTAAATTGGTTTGAATCCTACCTGGCAGGGAGAAAATTCTTTGTTAGTTGTGGTAATTATAACTCAAAGACACATGATATTCTATATGGTGTTCCACAAGGCTCTATCCTGGGTCCGCTGCTCTTCTCAATCTACATGCTTCCATTAGGTCAGATTATCTCAGGGCACAACGTGAGCTACCACAGCTATGCTGATGACACACAGCTGTATTTATCAATAGCACCTGATGACCCCGAATCTCTTGATTCACTAACACAATGTCTAACCTGTATCTCAGAATGGATGAATAGTAACTTTCTCAAATTAAATAAAGAAAAAAATGAAATCTTAGTGATTGGCAATAATGGATACAATGAGGCTATTAGAAATAAACTGGATGCATTAGGATTAAAAGTCAAATCGGAGGTAAAAAGCTTAGGGGTAACCGTTGATTGTAATCTGAATTTTAAATCGCATATTAATCGGATCACTAGGACAGCATTTTTTCACCTAAGAAACATAGCAAAAGTTAGACCTCTTATATCATCGAAAGATGCAGAGAAATTAGTTCATGCATTTGTTTTCAGTCGGCTAGATTACTGTAACGCACTCCTCTCAGGACTACCCAAAAAAGACATCAATCATTTGCAATTAGTGCAGAATGCAGCTGCTAGAATCCTTACCAGGAAAAGAAAATCCGAACACATTTCTCCAGTTTTGATGTCACTACACTGGTTACCTGTGTCATTCAGAATTGACTTTAAAATTCTGCTTATGGTTTATAAAGCTTTAAATAATCTCGCCCCGGCTTATATATCGGAATGTCTGACACCTTATATTCCAAATCGTAACCTCAGATCCTCAACTGAGTGTCTCCTTAGAATTCCAAGAGCAAAACTTAAAAGAAGTGGTGAGGCGGGCGGCCTTCTGCTGTTATGCACCTAAAATCTGGAATAGCCTGCCAGTAGGAATTCGCCAGGCTAATACAGTGGAGCACTTTAAAAAACTACTGAAAACACATTATTTTAACATGGCCTTCTCATAACTTCACTGTAATTTAATCCTGATACTCTGTATATCCAATTCATTATAATAACTATTCATTCAAAATCTGTACTAACCCCTACTCTCTCTTGTGTTTCCTTTTCCGGTGTCCTGTTGGTGGTGGCTTGTGCCACCACCATCTACCCAAAGCACCATGATGTTCCAACAATGATGGATGGATTAAAAGCCAGAAGTCTGTATGACCATCAGCATCAAGTGACTCCGTGAAAAACCCGAACTACAAAGAGGACTATTTCATTTATGTTAGGTAGAATGCCCAGAGGGGACTGGGCGGTCTCGTGGCCTGGAACCCCTACAGATTTTATTTTTTTCTCCAGCCTTCTGGAGTTTTTTTTTTGTTTTTTCTGTCCACCCTGGCCAATCGGACCTTACTCCTTTCTATGTTAACTAATGTTGTCTTATTTTAATTTCTTATTTTGTCTTTTATTTTTCTTCTCTTCATTATGTAAAGCACTTTGAGCTACTTTTTGTATGAAAATGTGCTATATAAATAAATGTTGTTGTTGTTGTTGTTGTAGAATACCCAGTGGTTGTTGGGTGGTCTTTTGGCTTCGGAGCCCCTGCAAATTTTTTTTTTCCAGCTTAACTAGTATTTGTTTATTTATTTTATTTTTTTCCTGGTCTCATCATTGAACTGTCATTTAAAGACTTAAAACATGTCTACTTCTCTTAATGATACATTATATCTGCCTTATGCAAGTGTGCATTATTCATTTTTGTACACTACGTATGCATTCTTATTTTCATTTCTTTTAACTCCTTCTTTGGCATCTCGTAAAGCACATTGAGTTCCAAAGTTTGTATGAACATGTGCTACTGAAACAAATGTTGAGCTTTGAAGGAAAAGATGGCATTAAGATGTGTCTTATGAGGGGGCTACATAGTCTCAGAGGGACGATTTCACCCACTTTCAAAAGGAAGATGACCGGGTTTCAGTAGTGAGTTTATATAAATATTACTCTCCCTTTTTCTTTTGTCCTCTCAGATTTATGAATTCACTCCCTTTGCTTTGAAATATTCTGTTTTCCTCACAAAGCAATTTAAGAGCATGTTGGAGAGACGGGCGCTCCTGCTATGCATTTTTCTTCCCTCTTTCCTATGAGTCTTGTTGCATATTGCTGCACTCATTTGTCAACACGTAATTGTCTCTTTCTAATGATTTTCAGCAAGTGCATACATCACTTACTTTCCCATTTCAATGTCTGTTAACAATATTGCGCTCTTTTGATAAAAAGTAGAATAATTGCACGTTGCAATGTAAAAAGGTTTTCATGGTTTGTAGAGTACCGTTACGCCACTGATAATTTAATTTAGGGCACCCAGTGTGAGGAAATGAACCACTGCTATTAAAGTAAGGCTTTCTGTTCGAATTTGAAGAATGAATCATTGAAAAAACACTTCTTTAAAGCCATATATCTTCGACGTGCTCCTTGAGTGATATGCAGCACTGTGTAAATTTCAAGGCTGCCACTGCGTGATTGTCTTGTTTAACCAAACAGAATAAAACATGATGGTCAGGGAGGCATTAAAAGGTTGTACAAAGGCTGCTGGCAGATCCTATTAGAAATCTGATGAGATGACGGTGGCTTTATTTTGCAGCTGATGAAGTTCAAATCATGACTTTGGGACCTTGACCTCAAAATGAATGAAATAAACATTATGGGATCTAAGCACTTCCTTTCTAAAAGTACTGGGGTTCAGATTCATTCCACCAGTGTTGCAGTCACTTATTGGGAATTAGGTAAGAAGATGGATGGCCTTCTATACTTAAAGTTGCCAGTAGTGTATAAATAAAATCGGGAATGGTCTCACTTCGACTTTCTCATATACTCAGATATGGGGATGGATATCTGAGAAGTAAACCACAAGACAATGATTATAATTTTATATTATGTACAAGAATCATCAACAACAAATCAAATTAATAATATATTGAACAATTATTATAAAAGTAAAGTTGAAAAAATTGGATTCTGCAGCTGCATGAATAAAAGGTAAAGTACCACTTCCGGTTAGCGGAAATAGCCCAAAAGTTGATGGAAATCTACGTTTTGTACCTAATACTTGTATGCAAAATTTGGTTGACCAAAATGAAAGTGTATTCAAGTTATCATGTTTACATACACACACACACACACACACAGAGAGACAGACACACAAATATAATTCCAAAATGTCAGGACGCATGTGGACGCATAACACCTCATCACTAATCAAGAAAGCCCAGCAGAGACTACACTTCCTGAGGGGGCTGAAGCGAGCAAGTCTTCCCCCTTCCATCCTCACCATGTTCTACAGAGGCACCATTGAGAGTGTTCTGACCAGCTGCATCACTGTCTGGTATGGCAACTGCAACATATCTGACCACAAGCACATGCAAAGGATAGTGGAGACAGCAGAGAACATTATTGGGGTGCCTCTCCCTTTACTATAGGACATATTTTACAAACGCAGTGTCCACAAGGCCTGCAGCATTGAGCAGGACCCCTTAAACTCCTCACATGGACTTTTCACACTTCTGCCATCCAAGAGAAGACACTGCAGCATCAGAGCCAGATTTGCCAGGCTGCAGGACAGTTTTTACCCTCAAGCTGTCAGACTCCTTAACACCGTGCTGCCCCCTGGGATCTTCCACATGGCCTCAACCACCTCTAAAAACAGAACTTTTATACATGCAAGCCACTGTCCTGTAAAGATGAGTGTGCAGGTAGAGAAGAACTGAAGATCTCATACTGACATTTAAGGATTTTGACACTCTTGATATTCTTCTGCTGTGAAACATTCTGACCTGTCATTTCTTACATATGTCTTAAACAACTATTGATTGACCAAAGTGAAAGTCTACTCACGTTATCGTGTTTACATACACACACACACACATACACAGACAGACACACATATATAATTCCAAAAATGGTATTTTCAGACCCAGGGAGGTCTAAAACGTCAAGCTTTATCGAAATCTCGACATCAGATCTTTGGACGATTCCAACATTTTCCTATACTTCGTAAACGAGAAAATCAGGGATGTCTAACATGTCGAGATTTATCAAAATCTCAACAACAAATTTTTGGATGTGTACAATACTTTCCCTATACTTTGTATACGAGAAAGTCAGGGAGGTCTAAAACATTGAGATTCATCAAAATCTCGACATCGAATTTTTGGACGAGTACAATATTTTCCATATACTTCTTATACGAGAAAGTCAGGGAGGCCTAAAACGTCAAGATTCATCAAAATCTCGACATCAAATTTTTGGATGATTACAATACTTTCCCTATACTTCATATACAAGAAATAAAAAAAAAAACTCTTATACTACAGTGAATTCATAAAGTATTCAGACCTTTTCACTTTTCTCATATTTCACTATGTTGCAGCCTGTGACCAATAAAGGGTATCACTGAGCTCCGAACCTTGACACAAATTCACCCAACACAGTCCAGGGTTCAGGATTTGTATTTGTCACCAACACCTTCACCAAATTAACAACTACAAGTTAAGTGAACGCTGTCTTTTTCTCCTTCTGCCCCTCCTGGTGAGTGTCACCCACTGCCTCCCAATGGTGAGTCTCCAAGGTGAGGCATGTGAGAAATTAATTTTAGGGTGACCTAGCATTCATCTTAAAGAAATAGCCTAATGGGTTAATAAATGTCAGAAACCTGTTCTGGTGTATCCGGAAACCAAAGAAAGGTCAAGTGAACAACAAAGACAAAAATGTGATACACAAAATGTACTTAAAGATGAATCAGAGATCAGATGTTCTGTATTCAACGAGACTGGACAGTTGTTATAGATGCAGAAATTTAAGTGGATGAGACTGGCGAGCTTTTCTGGGCTGAATGGTCTGTTCGCACCAAATCTTTCTAATGATCAAAATGACGACAAACCAAATGTTGTTTTATCCACCAATTAATACTGAACATTGAAACAGTTCCATCTTCATAGTGTCACCCCCGTCATGTGGCACGACATAAATAGTAAAAACAAGATGTTAGCCAAAATCAAATTTTGAGAAAAGGATCAAAATAAAAAATAAAAGATGGAAACATGATGTGGAGATCTGAAAACCACAAAATACACCAAAACTTTTGCGTAAAACAAATAACTATTGCAGTTTTTTACTGTTGTCCTTAATTCATGAGAAACGTACAAGTTAAATTCTCCATATATTATATAATTGTGATTTGGACTTTAATCTCGATCCATCTGAATTTTTTTCTGTGGAATTTTTGGAAACCACATTCAAAATGGAAATCAGGAGGAATTCTTTTCCCAAAAGAGTAGTGGAGATCTGTAAGAAGCTCGTTTAGTTAAATAAGTGGTGCCTCATACCTCAAACAATTCTAACTTTGAACGTTCCAGAGTTCGATTGCTAAATTAGAGACATATTTGATCAGGAGATCGAACGATGTTTCTATGTTCAAAGTGAAAAAAAAATGCAGCAACAAATGGTGCTTATGCAGCGAGCGTAAACGTCATCTGTTGTATGTCGCTCTCGCTGTGAAAACATCTCTTGCATTACGCTCGTATGTTTTCAGTGCTATGTTTGGTTATATGTTGTGATAAATAACCATGCCTTGACACAAAAACAGGTTTGGGGCAGTCTCCCGTATGCTTGGAAATGACTGCAAAATTGAAGAAAGAGGTTGCAAAATAGTGGTCTTTACAGACAAGAGTCCAAACCAGAACTGAGGTTTGGTACAGAGAGGGTGGGCTTTAAAGACGTAAGGAGGAAGGGACGTCTTCAGGGGTGGAACCGGAAGTGATGTTCAAGGGCCCAGGTGGAATTCCCCGCATTTGGTCTGCGGGGAAAAAAGAGAAAGGGTCTGTGCACTCTGCCACCCCCTGGTCCGACCAGGAGTGACCTTCTTTCGAGCTCTTTAGCTGCCTCCCATGCACACGTGTGTGACTATGTAAATGACCTCTATCTGTTAACCATGGCATCCAAGAAGAGTGTGGAAGCAACAAAGCCTAAGATGAAGGTTACAGTATCGAGGATTGAGGTCTATCTATCTATCTATCTATCTATCTATCTATCTATCTATCTATCTATCTATCTATCTATCTATCTATCTATCTATCTATCTATCTATCTATCTATCTATCTATCTATCTATCTATCTATCTATCTATCTATCTATCTATCTATCTATCTATCTATCTATCTAGCATGAGAGCAATACACGGGATATCATTACACCTCACTAAGGTACAATAAATGCAATTTTTCATTTTATTACACATTATTTAGGTATTTTATTTATTGTTTTCATGTTATAATTTATTATTTATTATTTTTACCATAAAATATGTGTATTTGCTGTTTCAGTTTATCGAAATGGGTAATGTTTAAGGAACGGATTCATTCATTTTCCACATTTCTAATGGAGAAAATTGATTTGGACGATTCAAAGTTCAAATGGCCTCCTGAAACGAAATAAACTCGAAGTACGAGGCACCGATTTATATCGTAATTAACATGATAATAATAGACACATCATTATCTTCTGCTACTACAAAAAATAAAAAAATAAAAAAAAGCAATGCCCCCTTCTCCCCCCCCAGAGTACAGAAGTAATTGTTGAAGGCATTCAGTGTCAGATTTCTCACATCAGTATATGTCAGCTGTATTTTATCAAAGCTTCCTCCCGGAAGAGCAGTTGCCATTACTCTTTGCAGTTTGATAAATTCAGTTTGCTAGAAGCTAACAAAACCTTTTGAAAAATGTTGGGTCTTTTTTCATAGGACAGTAATTGATTGACTGATATTAATCAGTGGCAAGTATTTATTGAAAAATGCAGGTGGACTAAAATTTTATTAATATGCTACTTTTGAAGACTATGCATAATTCAGCCCCTTAGCCTTGCATGATCCATTTATGTAAAAGTGAAGTTCTTAATGTGTCCCCCCATATCACTCTGTTGACAGAAAAGCTTATTGTGCCATAAAATCTGCTTGCATTTAGACTTTCAACAACAGTCACTTCATGTTTCTTCATTTACCAACACGTCTCTATCAGAGCAGATAAGACACAAATAGAATTCTCCAAAGTTAGAAGTAGAAATAAAGTTGCTTTCATTGCTCGCCATTGTGGATGCCAACGCTATCTAACGAAGAGTACCATTCAGTATTAATATTGTTATTGTAGCAAACTTTTAGGTCTGCACCGGTGGGGGACACACTCCTCAGGTGGCTGGAGAAGCTGGTTATAAAGTAGCTCCATGAAATTAAGTTGGTTGAGATGAATGGATGCAGATACAGCACATGGAGAGAAATTTGGACGTACCTCCTGACTGTTAAAGCCCATTGGCATGGATGTGTGGCCACCAGCGAACCTCAGATTTGGACCCTGAGCTTGGGTCTGCTCACATAGTGTATAGTGTGGTATATGGGTTGCCACTGACCTCAGGGGAGTGGAGTGAGGTGGAGCCGTGTGACGTGTGTGAGCGGACAAAGTGGCTGGGAGTGCGTGAAGCTACTAAAGACCTGAGCGGCACAATGTAACCGACCTGGAAGAATCATAATGGTCCTTTTTAGAGCTCCTCACCAGCAATCAGCGAAAAGAAGCTCATTCCATACCTCCATCTCCTACACCTACTGGATTGTTTCATTGTTATATGACTACTAATATATAGATAGAGTCAGAATTTCAACTGGAACTCCCCTTTAAGTCAAATCTCCAGCTTGGAAATTCTGGGCTAGTCTGTCAAGTCTGAGTTTGTCCAACTTCAGACTATGACGTCAATCCAATATGGTGCCGTACAACACAAACTCTAGTGAAGGTGGAAGTATGATACTGTTTATTAGCACTTCTGTCTATTGGTGTCTCATTAAACTGTCCTGTACTGTCCAACTTCTACCTGTGGACATGTTGTTACTCTGTTTGAATATGCAAAATACCGCATAATGTGTTGTTATCAATTGCTATATATTCTGATGGTGCAAGCACAACAAAGGTTTTCCTGGACGTATTGTAAGGTTTCTGATCTCTTTTCAGACATCTCCCCCCATCGCCACGGGACGACACGCTGAAGGCTCACAGAGCTGCAGCGGAACAGCATGGAAGCAACTTCAAGCCAATAATGGTCACGCTATAAGCACCTGTAGTCGATGGGTGAACACCTATGGGGCAAGGGTAACCTACATTCCAAATTTCAAGTTCCAAGTCCTCATGGTTCGGAAGATTTCGTGATGAGTGAGTCAGTGGGATTTGGTTTTTAAATATATAGATACACATATATGTACATATGTATGAGACTAATATACAGATTATTAAATTACATATTTGAAATGCGATCAGTGGGGGACAGGAACTACAGTTTAAGCTATCCCTATAAATGAATTAAATGAATCAAGAGAATCGATTCACATAACACTTTGAACATGACATAAGAGTTAAGTCGTACCTCATTGAGAAGTCGTATCTCAGCATACAGCCACTATACTGGCCAGCTTTACTGCTGTGTCTTAGTTTTCTGCTACAGCTCTGCCATCTAGTGGATCGTGCTAATTTTTTTTTTCATTGGTGGCAAACAGCTTGCGGAAAACAGCGTTACACATAGGCAAACTGTCATGATGTTGTCACAAAAAAGGTATGTTTGGAAGAACTAGATTTATTGCAAGATGAGAATTTTGAAGATAAATAAAGTGATAGTGACAGTCATTTGAATGATATTAAGCCTGTAGGCTCTGGTACTGATGTGGATAGCTGCCCATGGAGGCAACTCTTCATCACAAGGCGTCCAACTTGTCACGACTGTCTGGACAACACTATGTGGACATTCTGCTGGCCAATGAACGCAAACAGTCACCAGCTACCAAATGCAACAAGCGTGGACAACATAAAGAAATGTGTTATATTTACGGCATATGTGCTTCTAAGCCTGCACTCTGTGATAGATAGATAGATAGATAGATAGATAGATAGATAGATAGATAGATAGATAGATAGATAGATAGATAGATAGATAGATAGATAGATAGATAGATAGATAGATAGATAGATAGATAGATAGATAGATAGATAGATAGATAGATACTTTATTAATCCCAAGGGGAAATTCACATACTCCAGTAGCAGCATACTGATAAAGAAACAATATTAAATTAAAGAGTGATAAAAATGCAGGCAAAACAGACAATAACTTTGTATAATGTTAACGTTTAATGTTTACCCCCCCGGGTGGAACTGAAGTGTGGGGGAGGAATGATCTCCTCAGTCTGTCAGTGGAGCAGGACGGTGACAGCAGTCTGTCACTGAAGCTGCTCTTCTGTCTGGAGATGATCCTGTTTAGTGGATGCAGTGGATTCTCCATGATTGACAGGAGCCTGCTCAGCACCCGTCGCTCTGCCACAGATGTCAAACTGTCCAGCTCTGTGCCTACAATAGAGCCTGCCTTCCTCACCAGTTTGTCCAGGCATGAGGCGTCCCTCTTCTTTATGCTTTATGTCGTGGCATAGTTCAAGAGCTCTCATTCACAAGGAGACTTTTAGTCGGGTTGCAGGTGAAAATAAAGCAGTTAACAGTTTCTTTTCATTTTTGACAGAGTTACTGTTGGTAATAAAATTGCTTCTTTCTGATACATTTCTTTACAAATTTTAATAGAGTTTATTATTTATCGAAAATGACTTTATATTGAGGTCAGGAGAGAGAGGCTCAGCAATGGAACTCTAAGTTCAACTGGCTGTTTTGTGCAAGATTATTGTATTTGTTGTTATTTTCCTTCTGGTTTCAGGATTTTTGCTTCTGTTTTAGGGATAGACTATATAGGTGTAGAATTATCATATTCCTCAGGGGTCCACAATCTGCACTCATCTCCACTATTCTACAATATCTTTTCCAGCTCTTCTGTAGTGGCGATCTGCACCACTACCACTTCATCAAGGCACAGTGCAGCCCCCTATTTTGACGTAATGAAAGCGGGTGACCAAGCTATCCACGATTCCAAATTCATCCAATTCTATCATGTGCAGCCTGAAAACAAAGACGACTGATTTAAGAACATTAATGTTTGGTAGAATGCCCAGTAGGGGCTGAATAGTCTTTTGGCCTTGGAACCCCTGCAGATTTTGTTTCGTTTTTTTCTCCAGCTTAACTCTGTCCTCCTGGCCATTTGACCTCACCTTGTTTTGTTGTTACGTATTCTTTAATATGATTGCCTAATCTTAATTGCTTTTCTTTTCTTGTAACTTTTCCTGTCGTCTTGTAAAGCACATTGAGCTACACTGACGTTTGAAAATGTGCTACAGAAATAAATGTTGTTGTTGTTGTTACAGGGAATTAATTATGAGGAAAGATTAAAAGAGCTGAGCCTTTTCAGTTTAAGTAAAAGAAGATTAAGAGGGGACATGATTGAAGTGTTTAAAATTATGAAGGGAATTAGTCCAGTGGATCAAGGCTGTGACTTTAAAATGAGTTTGTCAAGAACACAGAAACACAGTTGGAAACGTGTTAAGGGTAAATTTCACACAAACATTAGGAAGTTTTTCTTCACACTGAGAACCACAGACACTTTTAAGTAGTGTGGTAGACAGGAGGAGTTTAGGGACTTCAAAACTCGACTTGATGTTATTTGAGAAGAATTGAGAGGCTAGTACTGGCGAGCTTTGTTGGGCTGAACAGTCTGTTCTCGCCCAGATTGTGCTAATGTTCGACTGTTTAAGAACATGGAACATAGCACAGGCCTAGAAAATAAAGCAGACAATAAATAAAAATAATAGTAACATACCTTAAAGACTCAAATCTGAGCAAAAAGGACCTTGCTGAAGAAGGAATATAACACTTTGTTTTTGTCAGCTACTGCAGTAGCCCCTAAAAGACTAAAATTGTCCTCTCATAAAGCCGCACTGACTGTTATTTACGAATGTTATTTTCATGCAGCTACTTTTCTAATTTATTTCTTCTTATAGTTTCCATAATTTTGCATGTCAAAACATTCTTTCACAGCATCGAACAAACAGCCATCACAATATGCTTTAGCAACAACAAAAGAAGAAAGCCGTTTGTTATAAAGTTTAGCCCGTGCTGTTTGTTCCATGACATTAATTCATTTTGTAGGATCTTGTCTTTGGAGTCTTGTTTATGTGTTTTATTATTTATCACATTTTGCCAAGCACTTTCTGATGGGTGCTTACAAAGAAAGTCACTTTATAAAAATAAAAATTGATTCATTGATTTTGTTGAAAGCGTGTTTTCATGTGGATTAATGACGCAGAGACAAGGTAATGTCAACTCCCAGAGCCACAGACGGCATCAACAAGACATCAAATATTATCAGTTCATAGGTGGCCCAAGATAATTAATGTCAGAAACACAAATCTGGTGAATATTGATCAAGGCGCATTTTACGGTATATTAACTGTCCTTACATGCAATTCCGCTGTGATAAAATAAAATATGGATGTGTATACACAGGCTGCAGCCTTGTTATTAATCCCAATCTGGAGGCTCGAGTCTCATTTGAAGAAAATTACATAATGGACAACAGAAGACGTAAAGCACACCGTGGGAAGTGCTGCATTTGAATAGATTTGCTGCAATGAATCACATATTTTTTTAAAAATAAGAGCAAATGTTGCTTCAGCTAATGAGTTCTTAACTTGAAAATGCTGCAATTTGTATTTATAATCTAATGCTCTCAAACCCATTCAGTCCAATTCAGGGTTGCCGAGGGACCGCAGCCTATCCTGATAGTGCTGGGCACAAGGTAACAAGGTATGAGCCCACTTTGGACGGGGTGCTGTAGGCTCCGCTCCTTCACTCACTCACCCACATAAGTCTAATACAGAATTGTCGGATAACTCAATCTGCCTTTCTTTCAGGTGCAAATTTGGACTATCCAGAGGAAAAATCTGTGAAAATACCTGGAGCACATGCAAGCTCTACACAGACAATGTGTTATGTAACAGCCTGGGCTTTTTACTTCACTTTAATATATTTGGATGTTTTATTGTCATTCTTTTAATTATTATTTTTCATGTTTTTATGCAATTTCTGTCATATTCGTCTATGATTTATAAATTGTGTCAAGTACAGTGTCCTGTGTGGCCATTCCTTGTAGGGTGTGGGTGGAGCCCTAGGAGGCGGGGCCACTCTGACATCAGTGCTGCTGGGCCCTCCTTCTGACTTTATATTGAGGTCAGCAGTACTAGGGTGTTGTACTGTGTTAGCCATTATGAATGTAGTGAGAAGTCAAACAAAATGACACCTTTTATTGGATAACTAAAAAGATTACAATATGCAAGCTTTCGAGGCAACTCAGGCCCCTTCTTCTGTTGAGATGTAATATAGAAACCGGAGTTCCCTGTGTTTATATGCACACTATTACAAGTAACAACACTGGTAAATCTTTAAGTGAGACATCTTAAATGTAAAAAAATGAATAGACCTCTTCAGGCTAAGATTAATTTAGCAAGAGAGGAGAACAATGTATGGTCAAGATCTTTGGATAAGATAACTGTCCAACAAAGTCTTTTGAAGTTTCTGATGAGTTTTTCCATACAATGTGAATCTGTAGTCAGGTTGTCTGTTTCAGTCCCGAGAGATGCAAGCAATCCTCATATCTGGCTGTAAAACTCTTGTCTCTGTTCACACCATGTTGTAATGTATTAAATTTTAGCATGAGTTTGACTTCCCATTCTTTTCTCTCTTGCTCTGTTCTGAAGTTGCCCATAAGCTCTGTGACTTTAAAGTCCCTCTCACAGTGTCCATGGCTGTTGAAGTGGGCCACTACAGGAACATCTGTGTTGCCACGTTTAATGTGGAACCTGTGTAAATTCATTCTGTAGTGGAGTGTTTGTCTAGTTTCTCCCACATAGTTTGCAGTGTCAGGACATTTCAGGCAGAGAATTAGGTAGACCACATTAGATGATCTGCAGTAAGACGATCCCTTTATGTGATGTTCTAGTCGGCAGTGTGGTATAACTACACGGTCTGTATTATAAATGTGAGCACATGTTTTACATCTTTTCTGGTTCTATTCAATAAGGGCGCGCACAAAAAGGCGACCTTCAAAAGGGCGACCTCAATTGGGCACGGAGAATAAAAGCGCACATAAATAAAAGTGATCTTCAAAAGGGCGACTTCAATTGAGCAGCGAATAAAGGCGCACGTAAATAAAGGCGAGCTTCAAAAGGACGACCTCAATTGAGCGCCGAATAAATGCATCCGCAAATAAAGGAGTGCTTCAAAAGGATGACCTTCGGAGCGAATTAAATTAATTGTCCTTGATTATGCTAATAGACCGCATCTCGAATATCTACGTGGCATTGCACATAATCTACAGCTTCAAGTGTAACTTGCTTTCACCTTTTTATACATTCAGTCATTGCCTTAATCTAATTTTCTGTAATTTTGAAAACAACGAAATATAGAGAGCTTTAGAAATAGTTCGTTAGAAGTAGTTCGTTAGAAGTTCATGCATTAATTAATTGGATGTTTTAATATTCTTGCTTTCACCTTTTTATACGTTCAATCATTGCCTTTATCTAATAAATTTTCTGTAATTTTGTTGCGTTTGCCTTTATTCGCTGCGCCCAATTGACGTCACCCTTTGAAGCACTCCTTTATTTATGCGCGCAGTTATTCGGCGCTCAATTGAGGTCGTCCTTTTGAAGCTCGCCTTTATTTGCGCGCGCATTTATTCGGCGCTCAATTGAGGTCGCCCTTTTGAAGATCGCTTTTATTTATGTGCGCTTTTATTCACCGCGCCCAATTGAGGTCGCCCTTTTGAAGGTCGCCTTTATGTGTGCGCCCTTATTGACGGATACCATCTTTTCTGTAGGCAGGGAGATGTGCCATTTTCTGTTGGTTCACTTAGGGAGCTTCGGACAATTAGTTGCTGCAGGTTTGGAGGTTGTCTGTATGCCAGGAGGGGAGATTCATTTGAAGTTTCTGATGAGTTTTTCCATACAATGTGGATCTGTAGTCAGGTTGTCACGAAAGAGAGGCTCAGCAATGGAACTCTAAGTTCAACTGGGTGTGTTGTTCAAGATTATTGTATTTCTTGTTAGTTTCCTTCTGGTTTCAGGATTTTTGTGATAAATGCCAATAAAATCATATTTGGAGCCCTGGGCTGAGAGAACTGACAGTGCAGCTAGGTGTCCATAGTAGGTAGTCAGTATTAGACTTCAATGACCGGTGCACGCCTTGCCCTTCATAAACAACACACAAACAGCATTACTACCATGCCATTCCATAATGTTTGGGACAACGACCCATTTTTTTCTTGACTTACTTACTCTCTGCTCCGCAGTTTTAAAATTACAAATCAAACGATTCAGACTTGTGATTAAAGTGCACAATGCAGACTTTCATTTAATGGGATTTGTACACATTTCAGTCACAGCTTTATTCTACAACATCCCCCTCATTTCAGGGCACCATAATGTTTGGGAACACAGCAATGGTAGGTCTTTAAAAGCAGTCATATCTAGGACATTAGGGAGGCCAACACAGAGGTGGATGGATAAAGTAAAAGGAGATCTGAAGGAAAAGGACTGGGGATGAAGTGTAGGACCGAGTGGTTTGGAGAAGGTTAATCAAGCACATCAACCACCCACACTGAAGTGCAAAAAGATGAAGAGGAAGATTAGGAGCATTGCCTGGGAAATGGAGAAAGCATATGACAGGGTGCATCATGAGGATTTGTGGTATTGTATGAGGAAGTCGGGAGTGGTAGAGAAGTACGTAAGAGTTGTACAGGATATGTACGAGGGAAGTGTGACCGTGGTGAGGTCTGCGGTAGGAGTGACAGATGCATTCAAGGTGGCGGTGGGATTACATCAGGGATCGGCTCTGAGCCCTTTCTTATTAGCAATGGTGATGGACAGGTTGACAGACGAGATTAGACAGGAGTCCCCGTGGACTGTGATGTTTGCTGATGACATTGTGATCTGTAGCGATAGTAAGGAGCAGGTTGAGGAGACCCTGGAGAGGTGGAGATATGCTCTGGAGAGGAGAGGAATGAAAATCAGTAGGAACAAGACAAAATACATGTGTGTAAATGAGAGGGAGGTCGGCGGAATGGTGAGGATGCAGGGAGTAGAGTTGGTGAAGTTGGATCAGTTTAAATACTTGGGATCAACAGTACAGAGTAATGGGGATTGTGGAAGAGATGTGAAGAAGAGAGTGCAGACAGGGTGGAATGGGTGGAGAAGAGTGTCAGGAGTGATTTGTAACAGACGAATATCAGCAAGAGTGAAAGGGAAGGTCTACAGGACGGTAGTGAGACCAGCTATGTTATATGGGTTGGAGACAGTGGCACTGACCAAAAAACAGGAGACAGAGCTGGTGGTGGCAGATTTAAAGATGCTAAGATTTGCATTGGGTGTGACGAGGATTGACAGGATTAGAAATGAGGACATTAGCGGGTCAGCTCAGGTTGGATGGTTTGGAGACAAAGCCAGAGATTGCGTTGGTTTGGACATGTGCAGAGGAGAGATGCTGGGTATATTGGGAAAAGGATGCTAAGGATAGAGCTGCCAGGCAAGAGGAAAAGAGGAAGGCCTAAGAGGAGGTTAATGGATGTGCTGAGAGGGGACATGGTGATGGGTGTGATAGAACAAGACGACGAGGACGGAAGATATGTAGAAAGGTGATCTGCTGTGGCAACCCCTAACGGGTGCAGCCAAAAGAAGAAGAAAAAGATAATAATCACTTAATGTACACTCCAGAGGCTCGAGGGTCACTGATTACTCTTTTCTTTTGGGGGGACCTGGGGACCTGAACTACTGGAATTATGGAGTACTTTAAAGCTAGGCCTGCAAATCAGTTGATGGAGTATATGAAATGATGAGTCACTATCTTTGTTGGAGAGAAGATAGAGCCATATTCACAGTTCAAAGACAAACTCGAGCTTAAGAGACAGGCAGAGAGAAAGAGAAATTACATATGGCCCGATATTTAGAGTGAGGGTCTTTATCTGAAACCCAGAAAGATCAAAATAAATCTCTGATAAAAAGAATAAGACAAAAATCGATTTAAATGAGGGCAGTCTTGCTCTCTTCTTGTGTGCCTCTGGCTGTTTTAAAGCTCTGCATGATTCATGACACAGTGTTCCACCTCGTGGAATGATTAAAGGAGTGATCAAGTTAGTGCATTAATTTTCTGAGATAATTTTGATCGATTTTCACTAATAAATTCAAATGCACACTGCAGGAATATTTCACAGAGTCACCCATAATGATCAAAGATTGACACTTACAGTGTGGCCGGCCTTTTGCTTGTCCTTATCTGAAGTGTCTTCAGTGGAACAAAAAGAAGGAAAGAAAACGCATAATTGCTGGTTGGTCTGTATTTTAATTGCTGCGGCCATTAAAAAGTATGTGTTAAGATTATCTGTAGCATTCATGCAAATGATTGAGGTCATTTATTTTTTGTCATAATTTTTTTCACGCTTATTAACTGTTTAATCCAGAGTTACACAGAACCAGAATGTATTTTAATATTACCGGGTATGACGCAACACAATCCAGCTCTAATGGAACAAACGACACCAGTCACTTGGCATTTCGACTGACACATGAACAGTTTATGTTGCATAATAACCTGATCTTTCGGATCAGAATTGTCTTTATTTGGGCAAATATACACTCACTGGCCACTTTATTAGGTACACCTGTTCAACTGCTTGTTAACGCAAATATCGAATTAACTAATCACATGACAGCAATTCAGTGCATTTCGGTCTGTAGACATTGTCAAGATGACCTGCTGAAGTTCAAACTGAGAATTAAGAATGGGGAAGAAAGGTGACTGAAGTGACTCTGAACGTGGCATGGTTGTTGGTGCCAGGCTGGCTGGTCAGAGTATTTCAGAAACTGCTGATCTACTGGGATTTTCACACATAACCATCTCTAGGGTTTACAGAGAATGGTCTCAAAAAGGGAAAATGTCCAGTGAGGTGCAGTTCTTTGGCTCAAAATGCTTTGATGATGCCAGAGTTCAGAGGAGAATGACCAGACTGGTTTGAGGTGAAAGAAAGGCAACAGTAACTCACATAACCACTCATTACAACCGATGTATGCAGAAGAGCATCTCAGAACACATAACATGTCAAACCTTGAAGCAGATGGGCCACAGCAGCAGGAGACCACACCGGGTGCCACTCCTGTCAGCTAACAACTGGCAACTGAGGCTACAATTCACACAAGCTCATCAAAATTGGACAACAGAAGATTGGAAAAACATTGCCTGGTCTGATAAGATGAAAGAGTCAGAATTTGTGGGTCAACAACATGAAATCATGGATCCATCCTGCCTTGTTTCAACGGTTCAAGCTGGTAGTGGTGGTTTAATGGTGTGAGAGATATTTTCTTGGCACACTTTGGGCCTCTTAGTACCAATGGAGCATTATTTAAATGCCACAAACTACCTGAGTATTGTTGCTGACCATGTCCATCCCTTTATGACTGCAGTGTCCCCATCTTCTGATGACTACTTCCACCAGGATAACACACCATGTCACAAAGCTCACATCATCTCAAACTGGTTTCTTGAACATGACAATGAGTTCACTTTACTCAAATGGCCTCCACAGTCAACAGATCTCAATCCAGTAAAGCACCTTTGGGATGTGGTGGAGCAGGAGATTCACATCAGTAATGCTTAGCCAACAAATCTGCAGCAACTGTGTGATGCTATCATGTCATAATCCCTGAGGAATGTTTCCAGCACCTTGTTGAGTCTACGCCACACAGAATTACAGTAGTTCTGAAGGAAAAAGAGGGGTCCAAATGGGTACTAGCAAGGTGTACCTAATAAAGTGTCCGGTGGGAGTACATGCGTAATGAATTTGCTTGGTGTGTTTGGTCTTATGATATTGGCACTTGAATTTCACATAAATGCAACAGAACTCAAATTCACACACTTACTGCAAAGCCTAAAACCTACCAGCATGTAGGTGGAAACACAGACAGAAACTGGACAAACATCTGATCTCCACATGACCAAGCCAGGGATCAAACCACTTTATCCATCTTTTACTTTCAAATCAAGTTTATTTTACATTACAGTAAAGAAAAGGACAAAGGCAGAGTTTAGAATCCATTGATCATTACTTGGGTGAAATAACTCGTGAAGTAACTTGGATTAGTTGTCTGCAGCCGTACCACGTGAACTTCAGAACAAGTCATCCACCTGAAGCTAAGCTTTGTTGGGGCCGGTGAGCACTTGGATGGGGAGACCATTTAGCGAAAACTTGGATTGCAGGTGGAAGAGTTGTTGGCGAGGCCAGCAGGAGGTGCTTACCCTGTGGTCTGTATGTGGGTCCCAATCCCCAGTGCAGTGAAGGGGACACTGCTCTGTAAAAACTGGCGTTGTCCTTGGGATGAGACATAAAAACTGATGTCCTGGTTTTCTGAAGAGTAATGTGTTTCCTGATGTCCTGGTTAAATTGCCCATCATTCTATCATCCATTCTGGTCCCCTAATCATTCTCTGTCCCATATTGGCTAATGATCTCTCTAACCCCCTTCCCTACCAGAAAGCTAATGTATGGTGAGAGTAACTGGCACAAGAATGGTTGCCATCACATCATCCAGGTGGATGCTGCACATTGGTGGTGGTTGAAGTGGCTCATCACTCTCTATGTAAAGCACTTTGAGTGTCTTGAAAAGCACTATATAAATGTAATGGCTTCTTCTTCTTCTTGAACTCAAAGAAGTTACATGAGGAGTCTGCTCATTACCTTCAAAACAACTGTTATAATTAATACAATTTTGGGCATCCTGAATTAGAACCCCCTTCGATGTTCAGAACATATGGTAAGAGAGGGGTTGGGAGCTTGTGCACAATGAACCACCTGGATTGGGACCCGAGTGTAACGGGTGACACCTCAGCTCCACACTGGAACAAGTGTGAAGTTTTTTACGGTGGCTGGAGTGCCAATCCTGCCACCAACCTCCAAGATTTTCCCTGCAAGTTGGAGGACCTACGGTAAATACTGTACATACGTAAGTGATTATTGATTAAAAAGTGACTACGTCCAACAGCCGTAAATTCTCAATGCTAGAGAATTTATTCAGAAATTACACCTAAAGTTGGTGTTGTGGTCTACTCTAATGAGGCAAAAACTGAACTCCTTAGGCAGAACTTCAAGCACTATGTCCGAGAAAGACCAGGCCTGGCTTATCATCTGCTTATTACCCTATTGTGTAGCATGGTGGTGGCAGGGACCAGGAGACTGGCTAGAATTGAGAGAAGGATGAACGCAGCCAAATACAAAGGGGTCTTTGAGGAACACCTGCTCCAAAATGCACATGACCTCATACTGGGGTGATGATTCCCCTTTCCTTTCAGCATGACAAAGAAGTGAAGTATACAGTCAAGACAACGTCAGAGTGGCGGCTTCGAGACAAATCTCAGACTGTCCTTTCAGTGGCCCCGCCAATGCCCAGACACAAAGCCCACAGAACATCTGTGGAGAAACCCGAGGATGGCAGTTTACAGATGCTTCCCATCCAATCTAACGGAGCTTGAGAAGATTTGCCAGGAAGAATCTAAAATCTAAAACTTGAAGTAGACATTGCTGGCAAAGAAGTTTCTACAAGGTACAGAATTAAGAGTCTGAAAACTTATATCAGTAAGAGATTTCAATTTTTGATATTTATTAAATTTACAAACCCATCTGAAAACATTATGGGTTATTGGGTGTAGACTGATGGGCAAAAATGTCAAATATATCCATTTAAAAATACAGTGGAATCTCGGTTTGCGAGCATAATTTGTTCCGGAAACGTGCTCATAGTCCAAAGCACTCGTATATCAAAGTGAATTTCCCCATAAGAAATAATGGAAACTCAGATGATTTGTTCCACAACCCAAAACTATTTATATAAAAATGATTAATACAAAATATAAAGTAAAAATACATAAAACAAATTAACTTGCACTTTACCTTTGAAAAGAATCATGGCTGGTGTGAGTAAGTTTCTAAACTCTTGTGGGATTGCACCCAATGGGACAACACGCGGAAGAGCGTCCCAAAGCAATCACAGTCTCCCAGCGCTGTAGCAGTTCTCCGTAAAAGCGAATCCGAAAAGATCACGGACCTGCTATAAGCGCCTGCCGTCAATGGGTGATACAAGGAACAAGGAACATTATAAATGTGCAGGGCCCTGCCTGACTGCTGTGTCTGTGCATAAATAACCGCGCTGTTGCTGTTTCAAGCTGAATAAAGCTGGTGTTGCTAAAGTACTGAGACTCAGCTTCGTGTTTTAGGGTGCAAGACGGGGACTCGCATGTCACAGCACACACGCGTGCGAGCACACACACACACATGAGCGCGCGAGCACACATACATACACACACACACGCGCGCGCACACGGTCACAATGCTAATGCTGTAGTAAACACTATACGCTCATACGGATGTTGACTATATGAGTGAGGCACGCCGACTCAGACAGAGAATAGGAGACGATTGCCCACAATCCCGTAGCTAGAGAGAGAGAAGAACCATCAGCTCAGTTGTGATCACATGACGCTCAGCAGACAAACTACTCGTACTGCAAGACCTTGCTCGTTTATCAAGTGAAAATTTATTAAAAATTTTTGCTCATCTTGCAAAACACTCGTAAACCAAGTTACTCGCAAACCGAGGTTCCACTGTAAATCTACAACACAAAAACGTGTTCAGAAATATGAAGGGGTTAGGTTTAAGGGATCAAACCAAAATAGACATTTTGGCATGCACGGGCACACTAACTTAAGTAAAACAAGTTTTTATTATCAATCTATAGTTTAAAATTTAGAAGAATAGAATCATTTTGACAACAAACAATCATTAAATCTCATTTAAATCTAACAGGGTTACTGTTTTTAAAGAATGTATATTGTCACACACGTGTGCATGGGAGGCAGTTAAAGGGCTTGAAAAAAGGTAATTCCCAGTCGGACCAGGGGGTGGTGGAGCTCACTGACCCTTTTGTTATTTTCCCAGTAGACCAAATGTGGGAAATTGTGCCTGGGCCTTTGAACGGCACTTTCCGGTTCCGGTCACTTCCTCCCTCCATCTATAAAACCAACCATGTCTGTACCAAACCTCAGGTCTGTTTTGAACTCTTGTCTGCAAAGACCATTGTCTTACAACCTTTTCAATTTAGCAGCCATTTTTCAAGTATATGGGAGGCTGCCCCAAATCTCTTTTTGTGTCAAGGCTCAATTATTTATCACAATATATTTAGACTCATATTTTAACCTTTGAGTTTTATTGCACCAGCCATCTGTCTGAATACCAAACATAACTGGCAAAGGACTTCTTCTATTTCATTTATCAGCTACTCCCATTAAGGGTTGCCATAGCAGATCATCTTTTTCCATATCCTCCTTTCCTCTGCATCACCTGCATGTCCTCCATAGTTCCAGTAGAGGTTCAGGTCCCCAGGTCCCCCCACAAGAAAAGAGTAATCAGTGACCCTCAAGCTTCTGGAGTGTACATTAAGTGATTATTACCTTCTTCTTCTTTCAGCTTATCCCGTTAGGGGTCGCCACAGCGGATCATCTTCTTCCATATCTTTCTGTCCTCTTGTTCTGTTACACCCATCACCTGCATGTTCCCTCTCACCACATCCATAAACCTTCTCTTAGGCCTTCCTCTTTTCCTCTTCACTGGCAGCTCTATCCTTAGCATCCTTCTCCCAATATACCCAGCATCTCTCCTCTACACATGTCCAAACCAACCAAATAACTATTGATATGAAAATGTCTATTACAAAAACATATTAATGTAATGTTTTTCTATATGTTGGAGACGTTGTACAAGCCTACTTTTCAAGGAAATCTTTCTCTCTTCAGTGTATAAAAGGCCACATTCTCCACACTGTATCCCATAAATACAATTAGAGGAATTTAATGTAAAGTCTTGAAAAATCAGCAGTTCAACCTGAGAACATTTATTAATAATCATCTTTTTCTCAACAAAAGGAATCTGCAATGCTGTTTTATTTTGCGTAAAAGTTTTTGAAGTACATTTTGCATGGACCAAATTGTCAGAAAATGAAGGGATCGGGGTTAGAATTAGGGTTAGCTGTTTTTCCTTACAAGTACCCCTTACTATCTTAGTTTCTGTAACACGATGGCATTTTTATGGGGTGAATTCCTTGTGTAAGTTTCTGAGAGAAGGATGTCACGTTGGAGACTGTGCACAGAGTGTCCCTGAGAAGAGTCCCAGAGTTCTCTTCGAATTCTTCCGGGCTCTCAGTGAGTGTGTCCCGAGAGAACTGCTGAATTGCAGATACAAAATCAGTGTCTTCTAATAGGCGAGTTCTTTTGTCCATCCTGATTATCATTCCCTTGAATTATAGGTTTTCATCCTTGCTTGAGTCCATTTCGCACCTTCTGGCTCAAGATGTCTACAGGGGGACCTCTGGAAAGGTTTCAGTTCAACATCTAATTTACACTTTTGTTATATGTTGATGAAGTCCAGGCAGATCCTGGTACAAGCATTTACTGTAGTTTGGAATGTAAGTAGGGGAAGGTGCAGCTGGATGCCTGTATCCCTATTAAATCTGTCTGCTGTCTTAACAGGCCCCGGTGTGCCACTAAAGCCTAGCAGAATTTGAAATGCCCCCTTTGTCCTATGTCAGCAAAACACTAATAAATTTAACCGTTTGTAGCAACCGCAAAATACGGGATGCGATTACTACACTTCACAACCCGACAGGGGGGTGGATGATGTTTGAAGGCACAATAGCATAACCATATTCGGTCCTCGTCCCCTCTTGCCACTATGCCCTTCTAAATAATTTGCAGAAAATAAAGCACAACAGGAAATGGGACAGAAAAAATATATTAACAGTTGTTGTTTACATTAACTTGCCCGGTGCCTGAGTGCTCATTAGTGAACCCCTTCCCCAGACGCCCTCCCTAGCGCCCAAATCCTAACTCCCGGTTTGACACAGACAATAAAAAGAAAAAAAGTAAATAATAAGAAAACTGTTCTTTGAGAACACAAAAGAAAGATTTAGCTTAGTCCACCATATAAGAAAACAAGAACCCTGCAGTTCAGTTCCTCCTGTAAGGCAGGTGGAAGCACAACAGTCCTTTGGAATGAAACTCAGGTATCCGACTCACCAGACGGGAGCACCCGGAGAACACCAGACCCTGGCCTCTTCTCGGGGATTCGTCACCTGAATATTTCTTCGGGGTGGCCACCCATGAATAGCAGACGTCCCTGGGTGAAGTATGATCCTGAAGAACTTCTTTGAGCGTGGATAGTCAATGCATTGCCTTCAGCCTTATCCTTCCTTTTTCCTCTCCTCTCCTTGATCCGCCATTCACCTTAAAAAGAAAAAGTTTCCCGCCGAAAATCCTTGCCCCTCACGGTTGTCATGGGAAACTCACGCCGGCAAAAGGCAGCTGGAAAATTTCCTCGGGCGGGATCCTTCCAGACCGGGATGTCACCAAAGGTGCCTGAAGGGCTATTTAAAACACCCTCCCAGCCAACATTATAAAGTGACGGACAATCTAGAAGGCTAACACGACTGTCTGTTATGTAGCCTTGCTGCACGTTAAACCACCATAACCGCCTATAGTCGGGTCCCCATGCAATTTACCAGCACACCAGAGCTGAGTATATTCAGTGATGTACATTCGTTTGAACTCCGCAACCGGCTCTAGTTGGTTCCCAATGCAATTTGCCAGCACAGCGGAGCCGATCAGTTCCGTGTCGTACATTCGTTGAGCAGCCAGCTCATGACCACTGGCACCCCCTAGCGAATCAGCATCACTGGGATTCAGCCGCTGCACTAGACTAGCCTACAAGCGTCAGCATTGGCATCTGTGTGCTTGCGTGCAGCGAGTTCAAGTGCGGTTGGCTCAGTGATTTACTGAATGTTATCCATGGCGTCAGTTGCCACCTTGTACATATAATAATAGATTGTTCCAGTAGTTTTTTATAGTTTTTACAGTCCATTGGCAGTGCGTAAAATGATCAGTGTTGCAGTAACATTAACTCCCCAAGTATGTGGCAGTTTAAGGGTTAAGTGCCATAGCCTTGGATCAGATCAACCACACTTACTGTACATGTTTAGTCATCTTCGGGCAAAAGGACAATGATTGAAAAGAAATTCTGATAAGCTACATTGCTGGAACAAGTGCAAACTGGACAAATCCAAATCACCATCTCTTCTATTTTATAAAGAGTGTCCGTCCATCAAGCAGCTATTCCTAACAGCAATGCCAACAGTGTCACAATCTGTGATTCACCTCTTGATTATCGGTTTTCTGCCTAAGGCATTTGCTAGATACCACCTGTGAGCCGCAGGCACTGATTTACCAATGCTTAGCTGAATACTTTGAAAGATGCAGAGTAAGATGTATCTGATTTGGTAGACAGGTATCTAAAGAAACTTTGTTAGGAACAAGTAACATCAATAGGCAGGAACTTTACACAATAGCAAAGCAAACTGGCAAGATGCCACCGCCAAAGAGGTGAAAGGCAGAATCGCAGGAAGCCCAAAGGAACATTAGAGACACTGACATTTTGCACAAATGGAATATCAACTCTGAGCAAAGGTAATTCATACCAGCTCTAATAAATAACGGACATCAGGTGGAAATTGTTTCTCATGGGACCTGTTGCTAAGCAACTAAAAGACACCTTTTGCTAAACTGAATGAGAAAAGTCAGCACTCTGTTAAAATCGCATTTCACCAGTACAGTACTTCAGTTCAATAAGTTTATTAATTACAACTTCCGCCATACAGCCAGTTTAACCAACACGGATTAAGAGACAGGTCTGTGCTTTCTGATGAACAGTCTCTGGTCAACAAATGTAGAAGTCCCTTCCAAAGTCTACTTAATTCACCTAACAGGAACAGTACCAAATAATCTCTTAGGTTCTTTTTTTAATGGAGCATTGGAAGAAACATCAAAACCAGCTATAAAACTTTCACCTGCAACCGCTTTTCTGTCTCACTGTCCTTATTCTACCTTGAATGTTCAATCTTAGGAACATCAAATGGCAGGCTTCATGCTCTTTGGGATTTCATCAATAGAAGGTTTCAGAAGAGTGTCCTCAGTGCCCTTAAGGGACTGCGGTTACACACAGAATGACCAATCCAAACATCTTAGCTCACTAGTAGCAACTGGACAGAGACATTATTGGTTTTTATTTGTATCAAAACCAATAGCAGGAAATATCAATAATACAAAGAGTTATACAACTTGGATTAAGCCCTCATATCAGCAAGATACTCCAGGTTGTCCACTTCCTTAGAACACTGGAACAGAACAATCTAGACAAGAACAGGCCATTTAACCCAACAATGCTTGCCAGTTCCTATCTATTTAATTCTTCCAAAATAAGATCAAGTCAAGGTTTGAAAGTCCCTAAAGTCCTACTGTCTATCGCAATACTTGGTCTCTTATTCCATGTGTTTATGGTTCTATATGTGAAGAAAAACTTCCTCGTGTTTTATGTGAAATTTACCCTCAACAAGTTTCAAACTGTGTCCCCATGCTCTTGATGAACTCATTTTAAAGCCACAGTCTTGATCCACTGCACTAATTCCCTTCATAATTTTAAACACCTCACTCAGGTCTCCTCTTAATTTTCTTTTCCTTAAACTGTAAAGGCTCAGCTCTTTTAATCTTTCCTCATAACTCATCCCCTGTAGCCCTGAATCAGCCTAATCACTCTTCTCTGGACCTTTTCTAGTGCTGCTATGTCCTTTTTGTAGTCTGGAGACCAAAACTGCACACAGTACACCAGATGAGGCCTAACCAGTGCATTAGTAGCTAGTAGTTTGTAGTTAGTTAGTTAGTTAGTTAGTTAGTTAGTTAGTTAGTTAGTTAGTTAGTTAGTTAGTTAGTTAGTTAGTTAGTTAGTTGCTTGAGCATAATCTCCTTGAGCTTGCACTCTACACATCACGGCACTATATAACCTAACATTCTGTTATAGATTTCTTAATGGCTTTTGAACACTGTCATGCAGTTGATAGTGTCGAGTCTAATAATCTCATTAACAAAATCCAACCACCTTCTTTTATAACAGCCCATGACAGAGAGTATCACACTCTCACTTCCCCTTCTCATCCCAATAAGTGCATATTATATATATATATATATATATATATATATATATATATATATATATATATATATATATATATATATATATATATCCATCCATCCATCCATTTTCCAACCCGCTGAATCCGAACACAGGGTCACGGGGGTTTGCTGGAGCCAATCCCAGCCAACACAGGGCACAAGGCAGGAACCAATCCCAGGCAGGGTGCCAACCCACCGCAGGACACACACAAACACACCCACACACCAAGCACACACTAGGGCCAATTTAGAATCGCCAATCCACCTAACCTGCATGTCTTTGGACTGTGGGAGGAAACCGGAGCGCCCGGAGGAAACCCACGCAGACACGGGGAGAACATGCAAACTCAACGCAGGGAGGACCCGGGAAGTGAACCCGGGTCCCCAGGTCACCCAACTGCGAGGCAGCAGCGCTACCCACTGTGCCACCGTGCCGCTCATATATATATATATATATATAATATATATATAAATATATATAAATATATATATATATATATATATATATATATATATATATATATATATATATATATACTTTATTAATCCCTGATGGGAAACTATCTTTTCACATGACCTTTGGAGATCAGAGTGCAGGGTCAGCCATTGTACAGAGCCCCAGGGCAATTTTCAGGGTAAGGGACTTGCTCAATTGCTCAACAGAGTAGGATCCCTTCTGACAGTAATGGGATTTAAACCGGCAACTTTCCAAATAGCTATGCATATCCTTAGCCTCACAGCCACCAGTCCAGCTAGCAAAGTAGACAGTTTCTCAAAGCACAGAAAAAGTTACTAATTCATTATCATACAAACTCAAGCTTGATACCTATGGGAATCAAACGCTGGCAATTCCCCAGAAATAACTGGACTCTATAGCTTGGGACAGGGACATCTGTGCTGATCTGCTTAACCTCCTGCCACAATAAAATTCTCTAGGAAAAGTGGTTTGTGAAGATGAGACGAGATGAGATGATGATTTTTTAACTAGACAAAACACTCTGAATCTTGCTTCTTGCTTTGTCTTTCAGCTTCCCGAGAATGCACAGCACTTTTGTTAATCATGACAATACTTTCGGATGAAATCTGTCAGTTGAAAACATTAAAATATCTCCCATATGATGATGCTTTTTCAGAAAATGTTTGATTAATTGATTAGAAAAAATAGTAATTGCTTACAGATTGAAGAACATACATGTCCTTCAGATCTCAATAAATCGGCCATCATTGAAGATTTGAATATACCCTCACCATCATAAATTATTCTATCTAGCAGCCAATATACTTCTTCTTTCTGTGGTGTCTTCTCTACTGCACTTTAATACAGCTTGAATTGTCTGATTCATGGATTAATGGGGCATCCATCAAATAAATTCAAAATTGGACTACATCAGATCAGTGATTCAGCATGTAATGCCCCATGCCCAAAGCGAAAGGGCTCCGACCTCTATTTGGTGCATCTAGTAGTCATGATTGAGACAGACCAAGGAAGGTGTTAGGCAAACTAGACTTTTAGTTCAAGAAATGCGTATAGTGTTTTTTCAAAACAAAGAATTAAAGTATTAAAACAAAGTAAAATAAATGTATCCCTTCCCAACGCTTTGACACCAGAACAAATCCCCCTCAGCACAGCTCTCTGCATTACAGTCTGCCACCTCCACCAGCATCTTTTCAAGACAGAGTGAGTTTTTCTGCATCTTCTATCTCTGATGAAGCATCTGATAATCTTCTTTCTGCTCTGCCATCCCCTCACTGAGGTCCTTCTTCCTGCAGGAACCCACCACTATTCCTCTCCGCTCACTGCAATCCACAAAATCAGCAGATTGGAACACTGTCACTGTACAGAACTCACCAACTGGCTTTGGCCCTGCTCCCCAGATTAGCAATCAGATCTGATACAGTACCCGTCCTACTCTCTCGCTGGTAAGATTCATGCCTCAGAACTGAATTTCTTGCTGTCATTTGTCTCCCTTCCTCTAGAACTTAACCCTACCCCTTTAAATTACCTGCTTAACCCCAACCGGTGCTTGTTAAGCTGCAATCCTCAGACATCAACCTGTCGTGCATGCTCACATGTGAGCCGCCTTTCTGTGCTGATTAATCTACTGGGTAATACACTAAAATGATTAAAATCAATTCAGTTTCATTACAACACTCCAGGACACAACTTATCACAAAGCCATTTCTAATATATCCTTACACTGGCTCCTGGATAAGTTTAGGGCAGATTTCAAGATCCTCCTTTTAACATATAAAGCCTTAAATGGCAGAGGTCCAGCTTACTTATCTGAATTTATCATGACTTACAAACCAGAGCGCACATTAAGATCTCAAGATTTCAGTCTGCTTCTGATTCCAAGGATTAATAAAATAACAATGGGAGGTCATGTTTTTAACTACAGGGCCCCTAAACTGTGGAGTGGTCTGCCTGCTACTGTAAGAGATGCCCCTTCAGTCCCAACTTTCAGATCCTGGCTGAAGACTCACTACTTCAGTTTAGCATACCCTGACTAGAGCTGCTGATTAAGTGTGCAGACTGCATCTCTGTTGTTAGTCATTAGCACTAAGACATAAGTAACGTGATAGTTATAATTTGTTAGTAATCCTCACCTATTCTGTTTCTCTTCTCAGTACTCAAATGTGGCACTTGGTGCCACTGCCCACCTGCCAAGTTGTTTTGCCTGCCTAAGGTAACGTCATCTCTGGAATCGTTGGGTAGAGGGGTCCTTTCATCGGCTAGGTTGGCCCAGCACTGACTCAGCTGTGGAATGACCAATAGGGTGAGGCAGCTTGATGGCTGAGGTCTCCAGGACTCTCTGAACAATTCAAATCGCATTATGTGATATCATCTACTGTTGAATTCTACTCTGTAATTATATTTCTATTGTACTGAGGATTACTTGTGTTCTGTTCTGTGTATTGTATTTACTCCCTTTTTTTTTTGAAACCCACTGCATGCCCAACCTACCTGGAAAGTGGTCTCTCTTTGAACTGCCTTTTCCCATTTTTCCCATACAAGGGTTTTTTGGGGAGTTTTTCCTTGTCTTCATAGGGATTCAAGGCTTAGGGCTGTCAAAGGGCCTGTTTACACCCATTGTGGCACTTTTGGTGTGATTTTGGGCTATACAAAAATAAATTGTATTGTATTGCAATAGATAACCATCCAGCACAAATCATTTAATTGTTAAATATAGTACATTCCATTAACAAGCACAGAACAATGTACACATTTTCTTTTTAATATGGTAAAGCTCAAAACAATCGAACATAGTGTAACATTCTCACACAGTGGTCATCTGGGATAGTGTCTATCCCAGCAGCACTGGGAGGAAGGCAGGGAACAGAACAAGAAATACTTTCAGTCGATCACAGACCACAAAACACCCAACAAGAACCAAACTCCCATGTCCAAAATAAAACACCACGCAATGCCGCGTCAAACATCGCAGTCCGGGCAGCCACCTTGGCTGACAAGATCATTGCAAAGGAGTAACACAAGGAAGTGACTCCAGCAGCATCATTTAAAAAAGCAGAAAATAGAAACAGCAAACTGCAATAAATGTTGGCAAATATACAAAATGCATAAACATAGAGTTCACTTCATTTATTTTGTTAATGCCTTGAGGCAACAGAAGAACCAAATGAATTCTTTTATTGGCCATTTTAAGAAAGAAATCACAATTAATAGATACCAGCTTAGCAATATTTGAGGCAGAGATGAAAAGATAGTTGAATCATTTTAATCATTTAATTATAATTTTAAAACATTATAATGACATTTTTACAGCACTTGGAAACATTTCAACGCTCATGCAGAAGAAAAGTCATTTAGTCGAATGGTGCTTGGACTTCACCACATAGTAACTGACATTAGAATGAGTACATTGCAGAAGAGCTCTCTGGGAGACAGAAGGAAAGCCCTGTGCCACGTGAAGAGACAAGAGGGGGCCACACCAGAGCTCTCCAGTTCTCCGGCTTCCTACAATCGATTTTATAATACCATCAATCTGTCTTAGATAGTGCGACCAACAGGGGGCGCCTCAGAGCACCAGGCTCCAGACAAATAAAGTGCATTTTATCGAACAAAATACCCTTTTCTGGTTCTTTTTCCAAATCAAATACTCACAAGCACAATTTCAACAACAACTTTCCTCAAGCTTTGTCCTCTACCTCCCGACTTGAGGAGCATCATCTTTTATGCCAGGATCTGGGAAGGCTTCCCATGCTACGTGACTACACCCTGGAAACACTTCCAGATCAAGTGAAACCTTCTTAAAATGTGCGTGTGTGTGTGTGTGTGTGTCCTCCCCTCACAGCTCCCTCTGGTGGCACCCATGTATCCTGACAGGACTGTCCATCAGGAAAACAATTCCTGAAGTGCCCTGCAGGTGTACAAATGGGGGCTCTACCCAAGAGATGATGCCATTATCTATTCCCAGTCGGGACAACCACCCCGGCCTGGGATGCCTGTCCTTCCAGATTCCAGATCCTTCCTTTATGGCATCCCGTCTGGGTAAGGAACTACTCTCCCTCCTGGTCTGAATGCCAGTGAATCCACCTTGGTACCTACAATAGATAGATAGATAGATAGATAGATAGATAGATAGATAGATAGATAGATAGATAGATAGATAGATAGATAGATAGATAGATAGATAGATAGATAGATAGATAGATAGATAGATAGATAGATAGATAGATAGATAGATACCATTAGTCACATACCACACCATCTTCTAGACCCACTCAATCCTGAGCAGGGTTATGGGGGACTAGATCCTAGCTAGTCTGCCGCTAATTAAAGGGTTTCTATCCATCAAGCTCAGATAACTGATGATGAATAGAACTGAACTTTATACCATCGCTCCTATGACGTCACTAGTGAGTGCCACCTCAGGGAATTCTGATAGCAGGTTTCCATGATAACAGCCAGCACAATGCTCTTTGAATGACAACACCCGAGGTTCAAACAAAATGGCGTTGCAGTAAAATATAAAGAAAAAAATCAACTTCATCCAGGAAGGAAAAAACACAAAAGATATTTAACAGTTCTGAATAACTATTAGAATAGCACAAAAATGTATAAATATTAGAGATCATAATAGCAGTTTACCATTGTAATGTTCTGCCTTTTGAAAATTACTTAAAAAATGGGCTATGATTCTGTTTTATTTTTCATCTCAGTTTGTATTTTTTAGTTTTCTACTAAACATACAGCATTATTTAATTATTTCTGTTTACAATAAAGTGAATAAGAAAAGACCCAAAAGCTTTCTAATGCTAATGTTGCACAAGGAGACCATCCAAAAGCAGATTATTCCTGATTCTTAGATCTTCATAATCGGCACACATCCACTTACCTTGCCAACATAGAGGGGGTCATTTCCAGTGTACTCTTCTAGAACAAAGAACTGATTCCACACCCAACTGCGTTTCACTCTGTGACGAGTAACTCCATCTTTACCTGGCTGCACATTAGATCCCGACTCCACATGTTCCGATAGGCTCATCCCACAAAGACAGAATAGGAGAATTATTGTCATCTCCATCACACAGTAGGCTTTTGCCAAAGAAGAGATAAATGTCAAAGAAAAAAAAATAAACAAAGAAAGAAAGAAAGCTCCAATCGTTTATTTTAATTTAGTTTTCCAGAAAATAAAAGGCTCTCAGTCCAGAGGCAAGAAGATCATCATTTGTAGGGCCTTGGAATGGAAGAGGTCACTGCTTCAGATTAGACTTGTCAAGTGCAGAGCTGTGATGAGCACCTATTGGGGAAAAGAGGCAGAAGAGCTGTCAGGGAAAAAAGTCACTGGGAACGCACTCATTTTTAAAGGATTAATCCACTTCACTTCTTCTAGAGGCACCTTTAAACATTTACCATATAGCACAAAAAATAATAGATAGATAGATAGATAGATAGATAGATAGATAGATAGATAGATAGATAGATAGATAGATAGATAGATAGATAGATAGATAGATAGATAGATAGATAGATAGATAGATAGATACTTTATTAATCCAAGGGGAAATTCACATTCTCCAGCAGCAGCATACTGATACAATAAACAATTATTAAATTAAAGATTGATAATAATGCAGGTAAAAAACAGACAATAACTTTGTATAATGTTAAATGTTAGTTTGGGGGAGGAACGATCTCCTCAGTCTGTCAGTGGAGCAGGACAGTGACAGCAGTCTGATGTCACTTTAAAAGTCTCACATACCATCTTTTGTGCCGTCTTTTTTTCTGGGGCTTCCTCTTGGCCTGACAGCAGCGGCAAACAGCAATAGATCGCCACACAGAACACATTAAATGTATGATACTCCAACTCTCTGCACATTTAGAATCCTTAGATTTATACTTGATATCACTTTCATGATGAAATGCATTAAAGTATGTATGTCACATTTTACAGATAAATCATTATTTTCATTTAAATAATGAACACTGTTAATAATTACACACAGTGGCGGAGCGGTAGTGCTGCTGCCTTGTAGGAAGTCACGTCGCTGGTGTTCCCTGCCTGGAGTTTGCATGTTTTCCTGCTGGGTTTTCACCGTGTGCTCCGGTTTCCTTCCAAAGATATGCAGATTTGGTGACACTAAAATGACTCCAGTGTATGTGTGTGCTTGTATTCACCTTGCGATGAACTGAGGCCCCATCTAGGGATTGTTTCTGCCTCCTGCCCAATGCTTGCGGAATGGACACATCCCTGGATTGATGTAATGGGTGTTCCAGGCAATTCACAACACAGCGAAGCCAAACCTGTTCTCATCGTGATAATATCTCACACTGCCACCTGGTGGATTCCTCCAGATTTATGTAAAGTACATGTAAAGTGTGTGCAAGTACGAGCAGTAAAATGCTTGTGTAGCAGGAGCATCCGCTGAAGCATGCGTCACGTCGTGTGAAGTATAAACCCGGCCTAAGAGGTAAGCCTTGTGCCCTATTGCTGGGTTCTTCATGACTGCCCCAATGCCTTCTGGGATAGCCTCCAGCCCCCCGTGACCATGCTCAGAATAAGTGGACATAGAACATGGTATGGTATGGAATGGTATAACAGTGTAAATCTCTAATAATTCTTTCTGAAATCTGATTGTACAGTGCAGCAGCTCAAAAATGGAAAGATATGAGCATAATGATAACAGCAATAAGAAAAAGAACTTGAATAATAATAAAAAATGAGATACTTTAATCCTTAGTAATCCTTTATGAAATGTGCTTCTACAATGAACCCGCTCAACAAAATGGGAACATATGAACATATTAATAACAAGAGTATTTTTTATAATTGTTTTAGCTGTTGTTATTTTTTGAGCAGTCTGTAAAACCTGCTAAACACGGGAACAAATACCTGCAGAAATCTTCTACCTCAGGTGTGACTAAACTTTACCTAACTTGCTATTGATTTAAGATGACATTTTAATGTCCTTGTGCTCTTGTACATACCAAGCTTTGAATAAAAAGACCACACTGATTAAAACCTCAAAGAGGAGAGCTGGAAGAGATCCATCTTAAACTATTAGCATTACTGTGCAGCACACCTTAGGTTTTATGGAGTCCAACTAGCCGAAGAATCTAAGCAAAGAAACATTTGCATATCACACTCTGCTGGTCACCACGCCTGATTTGATATTCAGACACCACAATGACAAATTAGAAATGAGTCCTAATAAGGCCCTTTCTCAATTCATGTACGGGAGTGTGTATGTGTGTCAAATGCCATGTGCCCTTGCTATTTCACACGTGATTAATCAGGCAAGAAAGCCCCGTCTCAAATCTGCCTTATCTAAGCCTCTAATCTTATTTCAAGGCTTGCTTTACAACAGGATTACAACTACTTAGTAACTGATAATTTGCAGTTTAGGATAAGCACAGACAGAGCACTTGAAAAGCATAGTGGTATAGCTATTCAGGCAAAGAGAGAATCCCAATGAGGAGTGAATGCTTAAGTAAACCAAGAACAGCAGCACAGTCATCTTTAATAAAGAGGCAAGTCAATAATGCTTTTATATGGCATGGACAGGGATTGAAATCTTTACAGGAGAACAAACAGCTTGTGTGAAAAAAGCACAGCTAAAACATAACAAAAACAAAACTGATAAAGAGATAAAAAAAACATAGATAGATAGATAGATAGATAGATAGATAGATAGATAGATAGATAGATAGATAGATAGATAGATAGATAGATAGATAGATAGATAGATAGACAGAAAAGGCACTATATAATCAATAGATAGATAGATAGATAGAAAAAACACTATATAATTAATAGATAGATAGATAGATAGATAGATAGATAGATAGATAGATAGATAGATAGATAGATAGATAGATAGATAGATAGATAGATAGATAGATAAGCGTAGTTGGCAGGATAAGATAGATAGATAGATAGATAGATAGATAGATAGATAGATAGATAGATAGATAGATAGATAGATAGATAGATAGATAGATAGATAGATAGATAGATAGATAGATAGATAGATAGATAGATAGATAGATAGATAGATAGACATGAAAGGATGAAAGACCAATCCACCTGGTGCAGTCTTTTTGCTGATGACATTATGTTGTGTAGCAACTGAAAAGAGGAAGTGGAGAGAAAGTTCGAAGAATGAAGAAGGGTTTTGGAAGATAAATAGGGAGAAGAAGACAGAATATCTGAGGTTTAGTGATGATCAGAATTCAGAAGTTAGCCTAAAGGGAGAGATAATGAAAAGAGTGGACACATTTAAATGCCTTGGATCAGCAGTAGTACAAGATGGATAATTAGCTACAATGATAGCCCACGGAGTGTATTGTGGATGGAGCAACTAGAAGAAGGTATCAGGAGTATTGTGTTATCAAATAATTACAGTGAAAAGTTAAAGGCCAGGTTTTTAAGACAGTGGTAGAATCAGCAATGATGTATGGAGCTGAGACATGGGCAGTAAAGGGAGTGCAGCTGATGTTAAATATGCCAGTAAGAAATGAAACAATCAGAGGTACAACAACAGTTTAAATGATATGGACATGTGATGAGGAGAGACAATGAATATGTGGGAAAAAGAGTGATGGGAATGGAAGTCCAGGTCCAGATGGAGGCCAAAGCAGAGGTGGATGGATAAAGTCAAAGAAGATCTGAAGGAAAAGGGCTTGACAAGGTGAGGAGGTACAGGACTGAGCATTATGGAGAAGGTAGATCAGGCACATCAACCACACATAGAAGTGGGAAAAGATGATGAGTAAGAAGAAGGAGAAGACTGACAAACTTCTATTAAGATAGTCTGGGTGCATCACTGAAAAATAAGACAAAGGACTGCAATAGCTGGGTTATTTGTATCCATTATAACTGAAATGACTAAAAAAGACAATCCTGAAGGGAAAGAATGCAAGAATATGAGAAACAAATCAAATGAGTGGAGACCACCAAGTCCATGAAGCTCATTTGTTTAGCCAATATCTAAGCTGTGTGATATCTATTCCCGAATGTATTAGTGTTAGTTAGGGTTATGCAGTATACTGGTACTGAAAATTTTTCCAAAAAAGAAAACATTAACATTAAAACATTAATATTATGGTGCCAGCATTTCATTAATTTTGGTACTGGAAGTAACTGATACTTTACAAGGACCTTGTTTCTAAATTCAATTGAAACTACAAGAAGGACCTTCAAAGGTGCATGGTCAGAGAATATCCTTCTGAGGTGAGAATGGGCTCATCTTAAGTCACAATTCAATAAGAAAGAGAAAGAAAGAAAGAAAGAAAGAAAGAAAGAAAGAAAGAAAGAAAGAAAGAAAGAAAGAAAGAAAGAAAGAAAGAAAGAAAGAAATCCACATTACTAATCAAAAATCCACTGTTTTTTTTTCCAAAAGCATAAGAAGAGTATCAAAAAACAAAATATGAATAAGCTTGAGACATTTCAGAAAGAAAGAAAGAAAAAAGAATATAAGAAAGAATTTTGAATTGAGCTTTATTAATCAATAATCAACAAATCATTTACAATACTATAAATAAAGCAAACAAAGAAAACCCCAACTCAACCCAAAAAGAAAACAATACTTAATTCATATGTCAAGTAAGAAAAATCAACTCACTGTCTTCAAGTTTACAAATTGCCTCATGAACACACCATTTTTCCTCAAAAAGAATTCACATTTGCAGTCATTCTGTAGAATTTATATTCCAAATACACCCTGGCTTTTACAAGTCCATGAAATATTCCTATCATGTCACGTTGTTTATTTGATTTCACTTACTCTTTTCTGGATTTATAAATGGCCAGCTTGGCTTGTCCAATGAGAAAATTTTCCAACCTGACATTCATCTTGATTAGTCTTATTTCCATGAACACCATAAATAAATACGGGCTAAGTCAGGTTAGGTTGGGGAGACTGCACTGGTACAGCGCATTGCTGCGCCCACCACACGACGAAACAGCTCGGGATCCCGGTTGGCAACTCCCCAGGCAGACACACGGTCCAGTCCCATCCACCAGAAATGACCCTCTATCTGCCGCAACCAGGTGTTATGTGGGCGTCCCCATGGCCAGGTCCAACCACTCGCGTCCTCAACAATGAATGTCCGGCGAGCCGGATCACCAACGGGGAATTGCGTCACATGACTGTAGTGCTGTAACTGACGCTCCCCTCACAATGCAGGTAATGTGCCTCATTCGGGACTCCATGAGCAACCGCTCGTTCGACACAAACTCAATAAAAAAGTATACAGTCATTAAAAGGCAAGTTAAGAGCACTAAAAACAGAGTTAATAACATTTAAAACAGGCCAAAGACAAGAGTATGAAAAAACAAAATCAACTAAGCCTGACTCACATTTCAATAAGAAAGAAAGAAAGAAAGAAAGAAAGAAAGAAAGAAAGAAAGAAAGAAAGAAAGAAAGAAAGAAAGAAAGAAAGAAAGAAAGAATGTATTGTCACACACGTGCGCATGAGGGAAGGAAGTTCTGAGGCATGCCGGGACGTGGCAGAGTGTACTGACTCTTTTTTTCCCTTGCCTGTAGACCATTCCCGGGAGATCTCACCTGGCTCTCATGACGTCACTTCCGGGACCGAGCCAATGGAAGAAGACCTTACCGGCTCCGGCCCCTGTGATGTCACCTCCGGGCTTGAACCAATGGCTGATGATCCTGAGCCAGACCCATACGACCTCACTTCCTGTCTCCCCCTATAAAAGTCTAACCGTTTCCCCTATGTGGCAGTCTTGTTTTGGACTCAGTATTATGCACTACGGTGTTCTTTATTTTGAAGAAACAACTTAGCAGCCGGGATACCATTTTATACGGGTGGCTGCCGCAACCCTTTATCAGTGTGATGTCTCGTTTATTTGACAGTATATAACTAGTTATATACATTAATACATTAACATATGCATAAATAAATAGAAGCATGGGAGAATAAATAATTTGCTGGGCCCAGTTTCTCTTGATCAAAGTATAGGAAATAGATAAATAATTAAATGCATGAATAAAGAAAGAATCTTTCTTTGAAGATTAAAACTGAAATGATAAGCACCTGTGAATTTCTGATGCGGTCCTGGATTCCACATTTGTGCGCATGCTTGTGTATGTGTGTGTGGGTGTGCGAGCGCGTGCTGCGTGGCATGTGGCCGCCTTCAGTTCTTATTAGTTTTAACTATCTGACCGTGCCCGAGGCAGCCACATTGCTGTCTGCAGATAGTCATTTACACTGCACGGGTGTACAGCTCGCTCGATTATAATTCTTTTGTTCCTTTTGTTTGCATTTTTCTGGTCTCCTAGGAACTGTTTGCTTGGGAATTCCTTTTCCTAATTTAGATTCTCCAGAAGTGTTTATTTCACAGCTTTGCAAATATGTTGTATGTACGTGCATCATTTAAAAGAGGTTCTATTTTTAAAGCTTCCAAAAGTGTGGCGCGTCAGTGGCACATCAGTGTTTCTTAGACCAGTGCACCACTGACCTGCACTATTTAAACGCACAGAAAAAAAAAAGTGAAAGATATCCCTAAAAAGTGAAAAGACTAGAAATCCAGAAGTAAATAAAAATAAAGCGTGAAAGAAAAAACAACTGCCTGGTGACAAAGGCTTATCTGTGCCCGTAATTTATGAAGCATCTCTGAGTAAGAAAACGCTCTTAACTTGCTCAAAATTCTGAGAGTGATGCAAATATGTCTCTACTCTTAGGTGTAGGAATAAAGGCAATTTATCGATATTCCTAATTTAGGTAACTAACCTTAACATCACCAGGATTTATTCTCTCAAAACTGCCAGAAGATGGAGTCCAGGCAGAGACTGGTAGGCATATTCCAGCAAAGAATGAATGCTTTGAAAAGAATGGAAAATCAATAAAATTGTAAAAAGATATGAGTTTCACAGAGATGGAACGATATTCGTAAGAAATCTTTTACATTATGCAATCTCTCCATTTGCACTGTTAGCCAAATGAAAGTGTTGGTAACGTTACGTGTAAAATGCAGCTTTGCAATAGCAACGGATTGCGTATGTCAAAACTAACTATTCCTCAAATTTCTTACCAAAGTCTGAATGCCTTTACAACATATGAAGTGCTGGGCAGCATCATACAGCCCCCCACTCCACACACATGATGTGAGGTTATATTAAAGCGGGCTGCGTTCATGCAAATCACCACGTTCATAAAGTTCATTGCCCCAAGATTCATGCGCATGTGAACCATTAGCAATATCACAGTTATCAGCACAAATGTGGTCACGGGAGCAAACTGCACTCTGAAAATGGGCGGGGCTGATGGGTGATTGACAGTGAAGTGTCACATGGGTACACTAAGCTCTGGGACATTCCCATTACCCTTCACAAGCCTGGGAAGGTTCAAGAAGGCAGGCGGAGACTCCCTGGCAGGATTTAGGATTGACTTTAAAATTCTGCTTATGGTTTATAAAGCTTTAAATAATCTTGCCCCGGCTTATATATCGGAATGTCTGACACCTTATATTCCAAATCGTAACCTCAGATCCTCAACTGAGTGTCTCCTTAGAATTCCAAGAGCAAAACTTAAAAGAAGTGGTGAGGCGGGCGGCCTTCTGCTGTTATGCACCTAAAATCTGGAATAGCCTGCCAGTAGGAATTCGCCAGGCTAATACAGTGGAGCACTTTAAAAAACTACTGAAAACACATTACTGTAACATGGCCTTCTCATAACTTCACTGTAATTTATTCCTGATACTCTGTATATCCAATTCATTATAATAACTATTCATTCAAAATCTGTACTAACCCCTACTCTCTCTTCTGTTTCCTTTTCCGGTGTCATGTTGGTGGTGGCGTGCGCCACCACCATCTACCCAAAGAACCATGATGTTCCAACAATGATGGATGGATTAAAAGCCAGAAGTCTGTATGACCATCGGCATCAAGTGACTCCGTGAAAAACCCTAACTACAAAGAGGACTACTTCATTTATGTTAGGTAGAATGCCCAAAGGGGACTGGGTGGTCTCGTGGCCTGGAACCCCTACAGATTTTATTTTTTTCTCCAGCCTTCTGGAGTTTTTTTTTTTGTTTTTTTCTGTCCACTCTGGCCATCGGACCTTACTCCTTCTTATGTTAACTAATGTTGTCTTATTTTAATTTCTTATTTTGTCTTTTATTTTTCTTCTCTTCATTATGTAAAGCACTTTGAGCTACTTTTTGTATGAAAATGTGCTATATAAATAAATGTTGTTGTTGTTGTTGTTAAGGGGACATCCTGGAAATACACAGGCATGGCACTTGACTCTGGAAAACAATCAAGAACATCCATCCATCCATCCATTTTCCAACCTGCTATATCCTAACACAGGGTCACGGGGGTCTGCCGGAGCCAACACAGGCCGCAAGGTAGGAACAAAGCCTGAGCAGGGCACCAGCTCACCACAGGGCACACACACACACACCAAGCACACACTAAGGACAATTTAGGATTACCAATGTGCCTAACCGGCATGTCTTTGGACTGTGGGAGGAAACCAACGCAGACATGGGGAGAACATGCAAAACTCCACGCAGAGAGGACCCGGGAGGTGAACCCAGGTCTCCTTACTGCGAGGCAGCAGAGCTACCCACTGCACCACCGTGCCGCCCTCAATCAAGAACAACAGAAGATGAATTGTGACTTCAGAAACAGTGTCATGGCTAGTTTCAGGATAACTGTTACTTCATGTGGCGTTTCCCATTGCTTGAACAATGGGAAGAAGATTCTTCGGGAAGTACGACTGTGGATCATTCATCCATCCATTCATTTTCCAACCCGCTGAATCCGAACACAGGGTCACGGGGGTCTGCTGGAGCCAATCCCAGCCATCACAGGGCAGGAACCAATCCTGGGCAGGGTGCCAACCCACAGCAGGACACACACAAACACACACCAAGCACACACTAGGGCCAATTTAGAATCGCCAATCCACCTAACCTGCATGTCTTTGAACTGTGGGAGGAAACCGGAGCGCCCAGAGGAAACCCACGCAGACACGGAGAGAACATGCAAACTCCACGCAGAGAGGATCCGGGAGGCGAACCCAGGTCTCCTTACTGCGAGGCAGCAGCGCTACCCACTGCACCACCGTGCCACCCTCAATCAAGAACAACAGAAGATGAATTGTGACTTCAGAAACAGTGTCATGGCTAGTTTCAGGATAACTGTTACTTCATGAGGCGTTTCCTATTACTGGAACAATGGGAAGAAGATTCTTCGAGAAGTACGACTGTGGATCATTTGTTATTAAATAAATATGCCTGTTATTGATCTTTAACTCTTATTCACTCTTTCTGTCTCAGTCTTTCTTTCATGGTGCTCATTACAGTATTATTATTGATGTAGCTGTGAAGTGGTAACAGTTACATGCATCTTAGCAAATTATCTTATTGTGTTCTACTCCTTCTTCCTCTTTGATTATTATTATCATTATTATTGTGATGATGATGATGATGATGATGATGATTAATATTCACCATCAGGAAAAGCGGATGGAAAAAGGAGATGATATACTTCTTCTTCTTCTTCTTCTTCTTCTTCTTCTTCTTCTTCTTCTTCATATTATTATCTTTGTGGTGCAGCCTTAGTATCAGAAAACTAAAAAGCATCACTATTATTTCCAAGAAAACTACAAAACGTCATCCTGAGTACCCCTTTGCAGGATGGGGTTCCATAAAACATCATTCATTCTCAAACATGAACTCCTGCTCCTAGCTGGGATGGGTGAAGGACACTTTCTCTTTAGTTCTTATGTCCTACTCTGAGGTAGGACAATTTTTTTCCTTAGTAAAACTGTGCAATTCCTGGGAGGAATTCCGAGACGCTTGATAAACATAAGCATTGGAGTTAAAGTACATTCCTTCACTGAGTAGTCCCCACGTAGGAGAGAGAAACTGTTTGTGTATCACATCATAACATCTTTTGACCAACTTAATCCAATCCGAGGTTATGGAGGCCAAAGCCTTTTCTAGCAGTACTGGAAATAAGGCCCTAAATAGACCTACGGGTGCCAGTCCATTGCAATGGGCAAACTATTTGATTCTGTTAAATTGTAAAATTAAGCCAGAAATCACTAAAGCGTATCAGTTATCTTTACTTTAAGCATGTAGAGCACAACCAGAAGATTTCACGCACACTTCAAGAAAAGTGTTTTTATGTTGTAATAGCCGGAAGGGATGGGTTGGCTTCCCAAATGTGGATTGCTAGACCCTTGCCCAGCCAGAAGTCCCATATAATGGAAGAACAAGGAAAAGACCGACTACCAGGCTGTATACTCCTCCTGTACGCTAGGTGGCAGAATTCCTTTGTTATATCATCTATGTACATACAAGCAGGGCAACTTGTTCTGTAGGGCAGTCCTGCAAGGGGGCCATGGGTGCCTCCAGAGGGAGCTACCAAGAGTTTGTATCCCTACATTGGGTGGCTCCTGCCTGACCCAGAAGTGCCTTCTCTGGGTAATGTTGTGGCAGCAGAAATACTACCAGGTCTGGCATAATGGGAGCCGCATCACTTCACCAGGGAATCAGAAGAGGAGCAGGACAAAGGAAGATGGACAGAAAGAGTAGTGTTCATTGTGGAAGAGAACCTGTAAAGGTATCCTGAGCAGGGTCTGTTGTGGTGAAGTTGTGTTTGGGGTCTGGGGCTCTGTTAACACCTCCTACAGACCACAATGCAACAAGCAGTTTATTGTGTCTACCGCCAAGAAACATAATGATCTCATAAAGTCGTAGGAATTAGAAAGTGACAATTGGACTTACCATTCAATGACATGCATGTACCGTAAGCCAAAACAATCAGCCTTCCATTTTAAAGGTCAAAAACTAAAATCCCACCGCTGGCTCTTAATGTGCTAATCCTTTCACCTCCTAACATCTTTAGCACTTAAACATACACACATCCCTATTTTTGCAGATATTTCGCACAGGATGTTTTCAAGTCGTCAACCAAAGTCTAATGTTAGATAAACAGCACCTGAGTGAATAAATAACACATTTTTTTCATTTAGGCCATTTATGGAATGAAGAAATATACTCATAAGCAACTGGCACTGTGTTAAAAAAAAAGTCCTTGCCCTTTATAATTGACTGGTGGCACCATCTTCACCTGTAACGGCCAAGCTCTTCCTAAAATTCAGTATCAGTTTTGCTATATTGCTGTGGAAGAATTTTGATCCACTCCTCCCTATAGAGATGCTATAGAACCACTGGTAGATTTCCATGAACGATCTGCATAATCATTTCAGGTCCTGCTATTGTATCTGTTGGATTTAGGTCCGGACTTTAACTTGTCCAGTCCAACACTTTAATTTTTGCTTCATTTCAGCCATCCTAATATGGATGTGCTTTTATGTGTTATTGTCCTGCAGCGCAGTGTCAGCCAACTAAATTTCAGTCTCAGTTTACAGACAGATGACTGGATATTCCCTGTTAAGAATTTTATGATACAGAGCAGAATTCACAGCTCCCTCAAAAAGACAAAAATGTTCAGGTCCTGAGGAAGCAAAGCATTCTCACATTATCATCACACTACTTGCCACCATATCTGACTGTTACTGTGATGTTCATACTGTAGAATGCTCTGTCTGCCATATGCAGAACATGACAGGACCCACTTTATCCAAATTGTTTTACTTTTGTCTCATTCATCCATAATTCCAAGGTTCTTGTCCATCCAGGTCTTTCTCACCTATGCCCACTACTACACTGGCAGCTGACCCTGAAGCAAAAGACCTGTGACTGAAATGACATGGTCTTGTTAAAAAATGACTGTAAGTTCAGCAAATCCTTCACTAACCCAATCCTTACCATATTTTCTAATGTTGTGCAAGACATCATTACACAAGGAATCCTCCTTGAATATCAAACCTTCGGCTATGTCCACATTACTACATTTTCATTTTAAAAACATTGGTTTAAAATGAAAATAATCTTTGTTCTCACTAGTATTTTCACAAGTTTACAAAAGCCTCTCTGTCTGCACTACAATGATCAAAAATGTATATGACATGCGCCTACTTGACATGTGTGCAGTTTTTCATTGAGAGTGAACATAAAGGTCTTACCGATACCAACAATCTTGAAGGGATTTTATTGTAAAACTGTAGCAATCTGTAAATTATCAGAAATTTAAAAGCACATAGGTAATCAACACATCAAGTGCAATGGAAAGCAACTCTTTTATGTCACAGTGTAGCATAAACCAATCAGAGAATGTGTTTTCAAAAATGTCCATTTTTAGCCGTTCCACACAGAAACACTGAGAAGGCATTTTCCGTAGTATATGGTTCTGGACAGTGTTTTCAAAAATCTCCATTTTCAAGGGTTGGAAACCATGAGGAAGTATGCACAAAAGGAAGCTAATGTCAGAGATTTTAAAGGGAAACGTAAAAGTGTAGACAGGGCCTATATCTTCTTTCATCTTCAATCTATCTATCTATCTATCTATCTATCTATCTATCTATCTATCTATCTATCTATCTATCTATCTATCTATCTATCTATCTATCTATCTATCTATCTATCTATCTATCTATCTATCTATCTATCTATCTATCTATCTATCTATCCATCCATCCATTGGCACTAATAGCTGTAATATATTTTTGTATAGTGCCTTTTCTCTGTATTTCTAACCTGAAAAAATCAGAATATTAAAGTGCATACTTGATATCTTTTATTAATCCTTAAGGTTCTTTTTCAGAGTATATTAAAAGTCAAATTTGCACATTACAAAATGACTGATCAGACCTTAATATTCCCAGGAGTGCAAGACATTAATGGCATTTTATGCACTGTTAGAGATAAGCTATTAAACTGTTTTTCTTTCTTTCAAAATACTTGATGCTTTTGTAAAACATTTTCTATGCATTATTAATAATTACAAAATTAATGGAATAAACCTATGTATAAATTATAATCTATCTAAATGTCTATGAGTGGGCATTGTGATAGACCGTTACTCTATCCAGAGTTATTTCTTCATTTATGTTGGTGGAATAGTTTCTGACCACCCATGGACCATGCAGCATATCTATCTATCTATCTATCTATCTATCTATCTATCTATCTATCTATCTATCTATCTATCTATCTATCTATCTATCTATCTATCTATCTATCTATCTATCTATCTATCTATCTATCTATCTATCTATCTATCTATCTATCTATCTATCTATCTATCTATCATATAGTGCCTTCTCTATCTGTCTATCTATCTATCTATCTATCTATTGTAGATGGTATCCCGATCAGGAAGGTGGGTGGCTCTTTACCATGATGGGATTCCATAAGGGAAGGATCTGGACAGACAGGCATCCCAGCTGGATTGGTCGCAGGTTCCTTTCCTGGCCAGCAAGATATAATGGAAGAACAGGGAAGAACTGTCTCTTGTGGCCATGTAGTCCCTTAGTATTCCAAATGGCAACATCCCTCAGGCAAAGCTCCCATTTTTACACCCTCAGGGCACTTTGGGAATTGCAGTCCTAATGGACAGCCCTGTCGGAGAATGTTAGTCCCGGCAGAAGGAGTTGTGGGGAGAGAACTCACACACTTTTAACAAGTTTCCACCTGACCCAGAAGTTCTTCCAGGGTGTAATTATGTGGCACCGGAAGTACTTACAGGTCTGGCATAAAAGAAGCTGCTCGACCTTACCCTGGTGAGTTGGAGTTGGGAGGTAGAGGACAAGGCTCACCTGGAGGAGAGTCAAGGAGAATTGTTATTGGAATCATGCTTGGGAGTATTTGATTTGGAAAAAGAACCTGAAAATCTACACTCTTAAAATTAAAGGTGCGAGAGTGGTTCATCAGAGCGACGCCATAGGGGAAACCATTTCTGGTTCTCAAAAAACCCATCCACATGAAGGTTTCAGAAAAAAACTTGTATTCATTTAGATCTGTAACAGGCTTCTAATTTCTCTTTTTGTATATCAAAGTCGCTGGTGCAGAGCTTTCTCACCATACAGCCAATCACTAACTAGTAAGATAAGCTGCATTTTGTCAAAGTTGCGAATGACATAACAACCGAGTTGACCACGCTCCAGTAAAACATTCAGAAAACCATTATGAACATGTTCAAGAAAACCGTTGTTGTGCTTGCTCCACCGGAATAATCAGCAGTTGACAACAATGCATTATGTTGCATTTTGCATATCCAGACACTGTAACATCACGTCCACAGACAGAAGCTGGACAGCAGTGTGTGTATGACTGATTTAAGAGACACAAATGGACAGACCTGCTAATAAATTGTATAATACTACAGCTTTAAGAGTTCACATCGTACGTCGCCATCATGGATTGACGTCATAGTCTGAAGTCGGACAAACTCGGACTTGACAGACCGTCATTTTCCGAGTTGGAAATTCAACTTAAAGGTGAGTTCCAGTTGAGAGTTCCGATTAGAAACTCAGAAATTCTGACCTGCCGCTTCAAATGGAAAGGAGCATAAGAGATCAATGTGTGTATTGGTAAAATGTCGACTAACGTTAGCAGCCATTAATGACATGTATCAGTCCTGCAGTTTATATGAAAGTAATAATAGTCATGTGTCAGCTACTGTAGGTAATGTGACATCTGATAATATCTGATAAACACTCGATATCAGAACTGTTACACATAACGCTACTCCACTGCTACTCCAGTAAACTGCTAGCTTTAGTGTAGTAGTAGTTGACGTAACGTTAGCTGGCTTACTGTAAGTTGGACAAATTTATATTTGCTTCTTTGTGGTTTCATTTATTTTTTTTGTTTTGTTTTTTCCTTTTCTGTTCTCCTGATTGGTGTTCACTTGAAGTTATCCCTTTGCTGAAAATTATCACAATTGGTGGCTGACAACGACATCAATTTGACAATTTATGAAACAGCAATAACCCCAACAGAGTCAAGCTGTGGACCTCCAGAGCTCCTCTTCACTGAGGAAGTCATCGCTTTACCTTATACTTTAGTGATGTTACGTGACACGCCCAGTCACACTATAGCTGAGATTAAGGTTGTGGGAGGAGTTATCTGACTCACGTCAAGTAAACCAAGTGATAAAAACATGCAACCCAATCGACTGTCCAGCAGACCTCCAGATTTGTGTGCCATCAATGTGTAGGAAGAGGTGTGATTGGTTAACTGTCACGAAACTGAAGCACATCAGTGTATGTCATCAGCAGAGCTCGTCTTCTGTTGTAGAGTTGTGGCCAAAAGTTTTGAGAATGACGCAAATATTAATTTTCACAAAGTTTGCTGCCTCATTTTTTAGGATGGCAATTTACATTTACTCCAGAGTGTTATGAAGAGCGATCAGATGATTTGCAATAAATTGCAAAGTCCCTCTTTGCCATGAAAATGAACTTAATCATAAAAACCCATTTCCACTGCTGTTGTGAAGAAGGCTTCAGGGCGACCAAGAAAGTCCAACAGGTGCCAGGACCGTCTTCTAAAGTTGATTCAGCTGCGGGCACCACCAGTGCAGAGTTCGCTCAGGAATGGCAGCAGGCAGGTGTGAGTGAGGTGAAGACTTTTGGAGGACAGCCTGGTGGGTGTCAAGAAGGGTATCAAAGAAGCCAACAAAAAAATCAGGGACAGACTGATATTCTGCAAAAGCTACAGGGATTGGACTGTTGAGGACTGCTGGGGTCAAGTCATTTTCTCCGATTATTCCCCTTTCCGGAAAAAAGAAAAGGTGAGCGGCGTTACCATCAGTCCTGTGTCATGCCAACAGTAAAGAATCCTGAGACCATTCATGTGTGGGGTTCCTTCTCACTCACAATTTGGCCTAAGAACACAGCCATGAATAAAGAATGGGACCAAAACATTTTCCGACAGTAACTTCTCCCAACCATCCAAGAACAGTTTGATGACCCACAATGCCATTTCCAGCATGATGGAGCACCGGGCCATAAGGCAAAAGTGAGAACTAAGTGGTTCAGGGAACAAAACATCAAAATTTTGGGGTCCATGGCCTGGAAACTCTCCAGACCTTAATCCTATTGAGAACTTGTGGTCAATCCTCAAGAGGCTGGTGGACAAACAGAAACCCACCAAATCTGTCAAACTCCAGGAATTGATTATGCAAGAATGGGCTGGCATCAGTCAGGATATGGCCCAGAAGTTGATTGACAAGGCGAATTGCAGAGGTCTTGAAAAAGCAAGAAGGGCCAACACTGCAAATATGGACACTTTGCATAAACGTAATGTAATTGTCAATAAAAGCCTTTGAAACTTATGAAATGCTTGTAATTCTACTTCAGTCTACCATAGAAACATCTGACAAATAGATCTAAAAACAGTGAAGCAGCAAACTTTGTGAAAACCAAAACTTGTGTCATTCTCAAAACTTTTGGCCATGACTGTAACACTAGGCTGTTTGAAACGTGTACCTTGGTGCATAAACTTAGTAGCCCATCAATTTGCAATAGACTTCCAGTTAATAATTATGGGATATGCAACAGTGTATCAGTTCACAATATTATACATTGTAAGGTTTCTAAACTGTTTTGGGGCTCGCAGCAACAGGACTACATGCTGAAGAGCGTACCGAAGCGTGACCGCCTCGTCTGTGGAAGACAGTATATCAGTCATGGGGCAACCGCAGGCTCCTAGTGCTGTAACAGCTCGGCGCAAAAACAAATCCAAAAAGATTGCGGTCTCGCTATGAGCCCCTGCCATTGATGGGTGATGCAAGGAATACTGTAAATGTAGGGTATTACTTGGCCACTAACCTGGTCACGACCCTGCCTGACTGCTGTGTCAGTGTATAGGAGAGTGGCAGATCTACAATAAATAACCGTGCTGTTCCTGTTTTAAGCTGAATAAAGCTGGTTTTTCTAAAGTACTGAGACTCAGCCTCGTGTTTTGGGGTGCAAGACAGGGACTCATGCTTCACAATATATGCGTACCGATGTGTTTCGTTCGCTTGAAAGTTTACAATGTGAAAAGCAGCCAAACTAACTGGTGTGGCCACTAGAGGCGCTGTTGCCCCGCTAAACCCACCAGACAGACGTCCAGGTCACACGTGTAAAAGCACCAAGAACATTTCTTTAATATTTTTCTTCAGAACTAGTGCACAATGCAACCGTACACTCCACAAATCACAAATTAATAATCAATAACAATAATCCTCCTCTCCTCCCAGCAGCTCCGTCACTCTACCACCCAACTCCAGCTCTCCTTGCTGGGTTTCCCAAAGTCCTTTAAATAGTCCATGACCCGGAAGTGTTTCTTCTCCGGGTCATCTGCACACCCTCATTCCTCAAGTAGCCCAGAATTACTGCGGGCTTCCATCCTCATGCCTCCAAAGTACCTCCGGGTCGTAATAACAGTAGGAGTCCCCAAGTTCCTTGTGAGCTCCCCCTGTCGGCACCCATGGCACCCAACAAGGCTGAGGAAACGGACTCCATGTCCCATGATGCCCTGAGGGAATCTGGGAAACCATTTCCGTCCAGGGGAGCTACCATCTAGTGTCCCGGGGGAGGCAGTGTCCTAAAAAGCCTGCTCTTCCTCCTTTTTTCTGTTCAGGGACGTCCCGGCCAGACTGAAACGTCGGCCGTCCCTCACACTGGGTATTGAAATAACGAAACAAAATGTCCCCTGATTTGGAACAAAGCAAACGAATGAGTGTGAAAATGAATTAAAATTCAAAAGGAACCAAACAATAAACTGGAGAAGAATTTACGCCTAGACTGTAGTATAGCCAACAGAGCAGGGCTAAAGATGATCCTGTTTTGGGCATACTGAATTGTTAAATATATTCCCTAATTAAACTGTTACTATAAACAGGCACTGGTCTTCAGATTACTTTTCTCCCATTATCTGTGTCTCACTGGTTATGATGTAAAATATATAACAATCAATAACGGTGTACTACATGATAACGAGCAGTGAATACACTTGACTTATATTTTTCCTCCTCTTTCTCTGTTCATTTATCATTCGTTTGCTCAGAGGTTGATACGCTTGCTGTTTCCTGAACAGCTCTTCTTTTCTCCACCCTAGCGGCCTGCTTCTTCTCTTCTTTCGTCGACATCTTTTCACATTAACTGATTAAGTCAGTTTTTTTCACTTAATTTTTCACTTAAGCTGGCACTTAAGTCTTTAATCTGCCTCAAGAATGATTTAAGATATAAAGAGGTAGGGAAAGTGACGGCGAAGGTGGTAGGGAATGAGAACGGCGCCCATACGCATGTGCCACACGGCCACCCTACTTCCGGGAGTTGATTCTACAATAAAATAAAATAAAAAATAAAAAAAGAAATAACCTTGGAGGTCAATCATCACCCGAAAGCGGACAGTAGAGGTCACATAGTATATGTGTACCAAATTTCAGGTCAATAAGTCAAACGGTTTGCGAGCTACACGTGATTTAAAATCCTGGACAGACAGACGGACAGCCATGGTAGCGTATTATATAGGAAGATAACATACTGTTAAAGCGATCAGGTCTGGCTCGGAGTGCTCTCACTCTCGAGCGTCGGTCAGAATGAGACCCCACCTTCTGTGAGTGCCTCCGATTTATAGTCTTCCAACCCGGGAGGTTGTTCTGAATTGGCAACTGTGTGAGTGTGGGTGTGTATGCACACTGGCAATGTACGACGACACGAGCACACAACTTACATGAACACTCACGATTCAAACACTCGGATTCAACTGACATTTACAAATTTTATTCATAAAAAGGTGGTACACCGGGCTGTCTATCTCTTTAACTAGATATTGAATATAAAAACTCAAGATTTTTTTCTACATACAAATTTTGTTCAGTTGAGATTTTCGGAGGCAACACGGAACTTGAGATATTTGAACTCGGGACAGTCCCGCTCAAATCGCAACAGGGTGAGACTAGTGAGCAAAGGAGCAGGAAAGAGGCAAGCAGGTTGAAGATGGGCTTGTTTTATTATTTTGGGGGTGTCCATTGCACAGTGGGAGGATATAATTTAAATTGCACCATTCAGAATAAAGAAAAACAGTCACCTCTTGTGGACTCATCAGGGAAAGCGAAGATAGTGAGCACGACTTACTCTGGGAAAAGAAATCAGGCAGAGCAGCCGAAAATGACAGTTTTGCATGGCGGTGGTCTATTAGGATGCCCACTTTCTACACGCCATGCTTGTCAAAAGGGTTAATTTTAGTCATAGGGGCATTTTCTTAGATTTCAAACTTTCAGCCTTACCTCTTCAGTTACAAGGAGCTATTCAATAAATATTAAATTGCTTTTCAAAATAAAAAGAAACTGAAAAGGGAAAACCCATCAGTTGCACATTTTAGGTTTGTGTGCCAGCGATTTGCGGCCTTTGCTCCCATTTGAATGGCTTGTAAGAAGAAAAAAAAAAAAGAGTAAAGAGATTCACATTAACGCTTGTCCTTTCAATAAAAACATCGACATCCCTCAAGTAAATGAAAAACTCCACAACACGTTGGGATTTTCTTTTTTAGTGCAGGAGGGAGCTGCTGCTCTGCATATATCCAAATTCGGACATCTTATCACCTTCATCCAGCTTTCTCGGTCCACAGAGATGTTGCTTTTGCTCTCGGTCCCCCTTCAGTGCCTTGGCTCCAAGACTCGTGCCAGCGTGATTTAATACATTTGCTCCTACAACCATATGACACAACAAGTATGCGCCAACCCCTCCCCGCTGTGAACTGTCTCCGTACTCACATGGGAGAGCTGTAAATGGAGAGCACACGCTGCGGCTTGCATCTGGTTATCAGACGAAAGGAGGAGACTGCCCAAAGCATATGGCACAGTTACACGAGATGGACATTATTACTTTCTGCAAAATGGGGAGGCTTGCTTAACAAGCAAGCAGAGGGATGGGACGCAATGTTCCCATCTGAAGCAGTTCCCATTCAGTATTCATTTCAAATAATCTAACTGCTGTTACACGTGTAAAATGGCCCACAAGCAAGCGCTAGTCAGTGTAATTGGATTAAAACAAAAGCTGCCTAGAGAAAAAATATCCTTGTACTGTATTTACTGTATACTGGGCAGAGTGGTTTCCCTGCGGCTAGGGATCTGTGCAATCGGAGAGGCTGATGGATCAAAAACGTTCTACTCCATTGGGCCCTTGAGCAAGGCCCTTAACTTGCAATCACTTCGTCCTGGGTTTGAAGTTAATCTGCATCCAGGTCCACCAACATGCAGGGAAAACCCAGGGGTTGGTGGCAGGATTGGTACTCCAGCCACTGTAAAGAAAAAACTCACACTGTTCCAGTGTGTAGCTGTGGTGGCACCCATTGCACGGCTGCACTCGGTTCCCAATCCGTGTGTTTTCTCGTGTGGTGGATGCGGCAATGTGCTATAATCAGCGTATGATCCCAACCAACAAACTGTATACATATATACAGTATATAAAGATATATATCTGTTTACATATGTGACACAGTACCTGCCACGACACGTGTTTTGCCCATCAGACAGGACGGAGTGGTGGCTCTGAGGCTAGGGATATGCACTGGCAATCGGAAGGTTGCCGGTTCGAATCCTCTAAATGCCAAAAGGGACTCTGCTCTGTTGGGCACTTCAGCAAGGCCCTTAACCTGCAATTGCTGAGCGCTTTGAGTAGTGAGAAAAGCGCTATATAAATGCAAAGAATTATTATTATTATTATCAGATATACACCATTGCTTCCCCTTATGGGGACCGACCAACCAGAAGCGTTACCTGGTAGGTAACCATCCAAATAATCAGATTGCGATTCAGACATATGAATGAAATACTCCGATCTTCACCCTGTGAACCTGCCACCGTGGCTTAACGTCAGAGGCTTCGCCTCAGGCACTGACGTCTGTGGTTTGATCCCCGCAAGGGGAAGCAAAGGTGCGTACATCTGATGAGCCCCAATAAGGACGAAACACGTGTTGCGTACTCCTTGTATTGTTTGCCAGATACTGTATCACATATCTATGATCTGCTCCTCCCGACTGAGAGGACGTGCCGGATATTTGCCGACTGGCCAACCAATCACAAGTGTTACCTGGTAGGTAACCACATAATAATCAGATTGTGATTGAGACCTATGAATGTAATACTGTACTGTGATCTTCACCCTGTCAAGTAAGCGAACCAGCCACTGTGGCACAATGTGGCACAAAGTGCTGATGTCTGAGGTTCGATTCCCGTAAGGGGGAATCAAAAGTGCATACATCTGACAAGCCCCAGTTAGGGTGAAACACGTGTCATGTACTCTTTGTATTGTTTGCCAGGTACTGTATCACATAACTGTCACCTGCTTCTCACACTCAGAGGACGTGGTGGAAGTTTGCCACCTGGCTGACCAATCACAAGCGTTACCTGGTAGGTAACCACCTAATAATCAGATTGTGATTCAGAAGTATGAATTTTTACATATACGCTCACACACACACACACACACGCACACACACACACACACACACACACACACACACACACACACAGTGTATGGACATTTTAGAGTATATCACACTGTTTGGACATTTTATATATTATGCACTGTTTGTTGCTGGAAATCCATTAAGTGAGCAAATGAATAATGTTTCTTAAAATAGTTTTTTATTCCTAAGCTTTCGATTCCTACTAAGGAACCATCATCAGAGCAAAATGATTAGACTTACAAGAACCCAAGGCAATATATACCATATAAGGAGAAGGTGGAGGTGGGATTACATCAGGGATCGACTCTGAGCCCTTTCTTATTTGCAATGGTGATGGACAGGTTGACAGATGAGATTAGACAGGAGTCCCTGTGGACTATGATGTTTGTTGATGACATTGAGATCTGTAGCGATAGTAGGGAGCAGGTTGAGGAGACCCTGGAGAGGTGGAGATATGCTCTAGAGAGGAGAGGAATGAAGGTTAGAGAAAGAGAAGGTCTACAGGATGGTAGTGAGACCAGCTATGTTATATGGGTTGGAGACGGTGGCACTGACCACAAAACAGGAGACAGGGCTGGAGGTGGCAGAGTTAAAGATGCTAAGATTTGCTTTGGGTGTGACGAGGAAGGACAGGATTAGAAATGAGGACATTAGAGGGTCAGCTCAGGTTGGACGGTTGGGAGACAAAGTCAGAAAGGCGAGATTGCGTTGGTTTGGACATGTGCAGAGGAGAGATGCTGAGTATATTGGGAGAAGGATGTTAAAGATAGAGCTGCCAGGAAAATGGAAATGAGGAATCCCTAAGAGAAGGTTTATGGGTGTGGTGAGAGAGGACATGCAGGTGATGGGTGTGACAGAGCAAGATGCAGAGGATAGAAAGATATGGAAGAAGATGATCCACTGTGGCAACCCCTAATGGGAACAGCCGAAAGAAGAAGAAGAAGGAGAGGAGGAGAGATGGATGTTGGGGGATTGATGAGGTGGGGTTAGGAGGGTGTTGGTCATAAAGTCTTATTTATTATTTGCATGTTCTTCTTTTCAAGCCGGGTTCATGCTGGGTTCATGTCCAAATGTCTGTTAATTGGCATTTTCATTGTATAGTTACATTTCAGCCAGTCACAACTATTAAATACTTTTCTTCCTCCATAGTTCCAACAGGCACGATGTAACTCCAAGATGCCTACATTTTAAACCACCAGCGAACACTATGAAGATGGCATACATAATTCGACAATTCAAAAAAAGAACTGATCACCAAAACACCTTCCCCTCCATTATGCACTGTATTTCTGTGCATATACTGGATGTGTAAATATATACTCACACGCATGAATGGACATCTGAGGTTTGCTGTCACTGATGGTATCATCTCTTCTTTCTCCGGCCCTTCCGGTCCATCCACTCCCAGCAATGGTTGTCTCATTCTACAGAGAGCAAACCTGAGAATGGAGCTCCTGCTTAAGCACTGACAGATCTACAAACCCTCAACCTACCCTGATTGTTTCTGTTTTGCACTATTTTGAGTTTGGTTTTTATTCTATACAACATCGAGCACTTATTTAATTTTTTTGAACACTGTCAATATTAAAAGGGGTGACCAGATGCTGCCCCTACATTTCCTGCATGACCAGTGTGTTCCTTTAGATGATGACAATATACGAGGGGGTACCCAAAAATAACTAGAATCTGTACCTCGTCCACAATCTTGACTTAGTTGCGAATTTTGCCGCTAGGTGTAGCATAGTTACAATCTTCTGTGGCAGTCTGCCATGTGGCGTTGCTCTGTATTGTTTGTATGGCATTCTGTGTTGGTTTTTCTTGGTGCTTATTAAACGTGATCTGCAATTTTTCTGATGGGTGTGCATAAAGAACAGCGAGTCTGAGTTACATTTCGTTTTCTGTTAGGGAAAACAGCTTCTGAAACTACAGTGATGCTTGAAACTGCTTTTAAAGAGGAAACCTTAAATAAAACACAGGTCTACGAGTGGTTTTCATGTTTCAAATGAGGGGAAATGTCTTTTTCTTGTTATTGTTGAAAAAAGGAAAGCATTTTTGTACCATGGACAAAGTCAAAGAAAAATCGCTGCAGGCCATGGACAATGTTCCATCCATCCATCCATCCATCCATTTTCCAACCCGCTGAATCCGAACACAGGGTCACGGGGGTCTGCTGGAGCCAATCCCAGCCAACACAGGGCACAAGGCAGGAACCAATCCCGGGCAGGGTGCCAACCCACTGCAGTGGACAATGTTCCTCTTCAGCAATTCCAAAAAAGGTTTCCACAAGTGGAAAAACCACTGGGACAAGGGCATTAATTCACATGAAGGAATTTCAGTAAGTAAGCAATTATTAAAACAAATTTTTTTTCAATTCCGGTTATTTTTGGGTTCCCCCTCGCACGACAACGACCCCAAACATACAGCCAAAGTCATTAAGAACTATCAACAGCATAAAGAAGAACAAGAAGTCCTGGAAGTGATGGTATGGCCCCCACAGAGCCCTGATCTCAACATCATCGAGTGTGTCTGGGATTACATGACGAGACAGAAGGATGTGAGGAAGCCTACATCCACAGAAGATCTGTGGTTAGTTCTCCAAGATGTTTGGAACAACCTACCAGCCGAGTTCCTTCAAAAACTGTGTGCAAGTGTACCTAGAAGAATTGATGCTGTTTTGAAGGCAAAGGGTGGTCACACCAAATATTGATTTGATATCGATTTCTCATTCACTGCATTTTGTTGATTGATGAAAATAAATGATTAACACTTCCATTTTTGAAAGCACTCTTTGTTTACAGCATTTTTTCACACCTGCCTAAAACTTTTGCACAGTACTGTATATATATATAGATATATATATACTGTATATCGGAGACAGTTTATGGGTTCAGGGGTTGGTGCTGCCCTCTAAATCTTTCTCCTCTTTCTCTGGATACCAACCGACGAACCCTCAGCCTAAAGTCACTTCTGGTCGTCAGAAGACAGCCAACGTCACTCCAGATCTCACCTAATGTCATTTCCGGTCCCAGAATTCCACCGACCCACTACTTCACTTCCTGTCCGCCTGCTATACTATATATGCTACCCACGTTCTCTTTGCCCTCAGTTCTGCTTTGAGCTCAAGTCTGTAAAGACATTTCTACAATGGCCTTTTTTCCAAGTATACAGAGTGGATATCCCAAACGTTTCCCTTTGTTTTTGTGTCCTATTTAACAATATATGATGACACGCAAGTCCCTGTCTTACAGCAAAAGAAAATGTGGAGTCCAAAGGAATCAAGAAAACCAACTTTACTCCAGTCGAAACAGGAACAGTAAGGGTGTTTGTTCAAACTGGAGCTGCCACTTCAGTACACACAGACACAGCAAAGAAGCAGCGACAGGGCCAGGTCAGTGTCCGGGTTAAATCGATCCTTGCATCAACCATTGGACGATAAACGTGTTACGCGGTGAGGCTGTAAATTTGCGATTGACTCGGCAATGGGCAAGAAATCCTTGACTGATATGTCAATCGAATTTCAGCATGCAGCACAGTTGGGGAGATCTCAAAGGGTCTCAAAAATCTCACTATATATATATATATGTATTATGACAATAGATGGCACTATTCCAGCGCTTAACCTGACACAGACAGACCCAGGAGGCACACTAATAACACCTTTTATTTTATTTTCTTCCCTCGTGAAGAACATCTTCCCCGTCCCCACGAGTACACAACACAGTCCCAAAGAACAAACACATTACTTTCCTTCTCTATTCTCTTTTGTCTTTCTCCTCCATGACAAGCTTGTCTCCCCCCTCCCGACTCTGGCTCCCCGAGTAGTGTCTGCTGGCGGGTCCTTTCATAAGGCACCCGGAAGTGCTGCAAGTGCTTGTTGACCTACTTCTGGTGTGGCGGAAAAGCTGCTCTCCAAGGCTCACCCATAGCTGCAGCACCCCCTGGCGAAGCCCCCAGATCCCAACAGGGTTGTATCCAACTCCATCTCCCATGAAGCCCTGCGGGAGTCTGAGACAACGCTGCAACACAAGGGGGGCTGCCATCTAGTGTTCCGGGGGAGGTATTGTTCTGCCCACGCTTGCTCCCCTGGTCCTCTCAGTGAGGAGGCGTCCCGGCCGTCTGCCTGTGACAATATACTGTATATGTGTGTATGATTATGTGTATGCATTATGCAATTAGAACATTAGAACATTATTAGTAGTTTGTAAAGTTTCATTTTACCTATAAAAAGGGATGAGCGAAACAGAAAAAGTGAAATTGACACTAATATTTCCAAATGTGAAACACAAAACTCATTCATTCCAAAAAGAAATGCTGGGGTGACCTTGGTGTTTAATTAACTTTAGTTATATAGTTCTAAAAAAAAAGTGCACGTTGGCATAGCAAAGGTTTCGTCAAAGGAAAGGTTTAATGGCTCTCTTGAGCAGGTCTGTTTTCAGAGTAGCTCCGTTATGTGGTCTGCTCGTATTAAAAAAAATTCGGACGTGAATGTCAGTAGGCTTTGCACCCTAGGAACCAAGATACTCGAACTATTCTATAACATTTCAGTAATTATTTACCGCTCTGATCCTGATCTTTCTGATCATAAAATAGGTTGTTACAATAGCGACTGATGAGAAGAATTCATTATTAATCGCAGAATTATGATATTTGAGGGTTCTTCTAGCGCGACTCTTTCTCTTTGCATGATTTGGCTCAAAAACTAATCAGCACATCGTCATCTCATAACAGGTTTAAGTGTCGAGTTTGGTATTTTCCAGTCCAGCCTTTTTAGCTCTAGACCGTCCTCAAGAAACTGTGACACACAGACAGACACACACCCGTCATCGAGATGTTTTCAGTATCATGGGACCCTAAAAAGTCAAGATAAGTTGAAAACTTGAGATTGAAATTTTGGGCAAATCTAAAGCCCCAACAGACAGACAATAGGTTATGGTGGGGCAGGGTGCAAAGCATAAACGATGTCTCCTTCTGGGGCTTTATATGACTCTAACTGAAAGGGGTGAAGTCAGTTACCCTCAATGGCACTGTTAGAACATTAGAACAATCGAGATGAGAACAGGCCATTCAGCCCAATAAAGCTCGCCAGTCCTATCCACGTATTTCTTCCAAAAAAACATCAAAGTCCCTAAAGTCTTTCTGTCTACCACACTACTTGGTCACTTATTCCAAGTGTTTATCGTTCTTTGTGTGAAGAAAAACTTCCTAATGTTTGTGCGAAATTTACCCTTAACAAGTTTCCAAATGTGTCCACGTGTTCTTGATGAACTCATTTTAAAATAACAGTCTCGATCCACTGGACTAATTCCCTTCATAATTTTAAACACTTCAATCATGTCACCTCTTAATTTCCTTTTACTTAAACTGTAAAGGCTCAGCTCTTTTAATTTTTCGTCATAATTCATCCTCTGTAGTCCTGAATCAGTCTAGTCGTTCTTCTCTGGACCTTTTCTAGTGCTGCTATGTCCTTTTTGTAGCCTATTGAGGGACAGGGAACCAACTTAATTAGCAACAGCGACCCCTATCGTCCCGGAGTGGTGGTACATACCTCAGATGTGCCCAGAAGGTGTTCCTATGACGTGGATGTGTGAAACTCACTCACTTAAAAGTTTTTGAGAATTTTAAACTTTTTTGGGGATGGAAAACAAGAAATATTTCTTCCTAAAGCCACACGCACTGCTGTATTTACCTGTGTTATTTTCCGCAGCTGTGTAATGCATGTCATCTACAGCACACCTGTCAAATTGAATTCTATTTATGCCTCTTATTTACGTCAACACAGAGGATATGACATGCTGCATATTTTGCACACAAAGACACACCGGCGACACATTATTGTGCGCATTTTCCTCTTTCCTCCACTCACTACATAGTATAGTGGAGTATAGGATATAATTAGAATTATAGTATAGCAATTGCTAGGACTTTCACCATAATGGCCAAAGCAGAGATCATGCACCTCAGTAAAATGTCTACACAGGATTTATTTATGTCCACCTTAGTATATTTTCATTTAAAAACAGCAGTTCTAAACTAAAAATGATCTCCGTCCACACTAGCGTTCTCATATCATTTACAAAATCCCCACACTAAAACGACCTGAAATGCATATGACGTAGACATTTGTCTACACTGGACCTTCATGCATCGCTGGAGAAACCTGAAAACTGATAACAACACCGCCGGCTAAGGGATTTGTCACAAAATTGTAGCAACCAATAAATTATTTGCCTTTAATTCATGTATGAGAACATCCAAATAGTAAGTAACACAGTTTAGATGCATACTGGTAAAGGAACACAACAAGTGCAACGTAAAGCAACTCCACTTTTGGATGGACTGGTCTCTGTACACAGAGGAACTACATAAGAAGGTGCAGAGCAGGCTCTCTTTCCTTAGAAGACTGTACACAAGTAATGTGGGAAGTGACATCCTTCACATTTTCTATAACTCTATGATGGCCAGTGAGATTTACTATGCTGTGGTGTGATGGGCTGATGGCATCAATTCAAGAGAAGCCCACTGAATTAATAAGCTAATTAAAAGAGCAGGCTCAGTTATGGGACTCACTCTGGACCCCCTGGAGCTCATAGAGGAGTAGAGAATGAAAACTAAACTGAGTGCCATTATGAACAATGTTGCACATCCTCTCTCTGACACACCAACACCGAGGACTTTCAGCCAACAAATTATTCAGCAGAAGTGTGTCAGATGTGACTAGGGGGCTCCTTTATACCAACAGCAATACGCCTGTATGGAGCCTCACTGGGACTGGGACTGCCAAGGCACAAGTTTTCTTCTTTTTTAGTCATGGTAGCTCTGAGGCTGGGGCTCTGCACCGGCAATTGAAAGATTGCTGGTTTGAATCCCATAAATGCCAGAAATGACTCTACTCCATTGGGCCCTTGAGCAAAGCCCTTAACCTGAAATTGCTCTGTCCTGAGTATGACGTTAACCTGAATCCAGCCCTGCAAGCAGATCCCTCAACTAGCAAGGGAAATTTCCGGCTTGGTGGCAGGATTGGCACTCCAGCCACTGTAAAAACAAACCTCACACCGTGGTCATGAGGTGTCATCCGCTGCACTCGGATCCCAATCTGGGTGGTTTATCATGTGGTGGGTGTGGCAACGTGCTGTAATCAGTGCATGCTGCCAATGTCTCTCTTTTAGTCATTCTCATGTTTGTTCAGACCATAGTTATTTATGTATTTATTAAAAGAAAAGTAAAAAGAAAGATAACAAGAATGCAAGATAACAAATTCTACTGTCTGCCTGAGCAGGTGCCTTTTATATAAATCATATTTAGTTATAAATCTGTCTCACTGTATTAAAATAGTGTTTTTTCTACCTATCTATTATATAGTGCCATTCTTTCTATCTATGGATCTATCTGTTTATTATATTGTGTATCACGCATGCACGTCAGAGGACTTACTCACGGCGAGAGGGGGTTGTGTCACTGCCATTCTCGTCTCCTTCTCTCCCTGCCACTCAGAGAAACCGCCCAGTGACGGCACTAAGCTCCGCCCCTTCCAGTGCTCGGGACGCCAGAAAGCGGCGTCATTTACTCATGAGACTACGATTTTGGTTTTGGGCCCTGTTATAAACAAAAGATAGGATTGATTTCTTTGGTTTTTGACTTTGTATATTATAAAGTTCCTATCTATCTATCTATCTATCTATCTATCTATCTATCTATCTATCTATCTATCTATCTATCTATCTATCTATCTATCTATCTATCTATCTATCTATCTATCTATCTATCTATCTATCTATCTATCTATCTATCTATCGCAATTAAAGACTGAAATGTTTGTTCTATTTAAACATAAACATATAAAGTTTTATAAACATATAAAGTCTTATCCTGCCAACTACGCTAATATATCTATCTATCTATCTATCTATCTATCTATCTATCTATCTATCTATCTATCTATCTATCTATCTATCTATCTATCTATCTATCTATCTATCTATCTATCTATCTATCTATCTATCTAATCCTGCCAACTACGCTAATCTAGCTATCTATCTATTTATCATTAATATAGTGCATCTCATATCTATCTATCTATCTATCTATCTATCTATCTATCTATCTATCTATCTATCTATCTATCTATCTATCTATCTATCTATCTATCTATCTAATCCTGCCAACTACGCTAATCTAGCTATCTATCTATTTATCATTAATATAGTGCATCTCATATCTATCTATCTATCTATCTATCTATCTATCTATCTATCTATCTATCTATCTATTATTGATATAGTACCTTTCTATCTATCTATTTTTGTTTCTTTCCAGCATGGACAAAACTTGTAACTTTTGCTCTTGACAGAAGTGTGGCTATCTGTGTAAGGGCAGTGGTTTAGTGGTTACAGCAATGGACTTGAAGCCATAGGTCTGTGGGTTCAACTCCCACCTGTAAGTTACTGTGTGGTGCCAATGCCGGTGGTCTAACCTGCGTATATCCCAAATAAATAATAACGCAGGAGTTTCTCCTGTTTCCTTATCTCTATGGCTGCCACTTCTGCTAAAGACTGATTGATTGCCTTGAATGAGGTGGGTGGAGAATAATTCTGCTTTCCTCAGTAAATCACCTTTAGTTTATATAACACCTTTCAAAGCATTCACCATCACAAAGTAAGAGATGTACTCTGTCTTTTTACAGGTGCTGATTTGCATTGTGGTCCTTTCTGCTTTGTAACAAACCTGGTGATGGTGGCGCTCTTGGTGTACGACTCTTTATAAATGAATAAAAACGACTGATTGGTTAAAGCATCCTGAGTAGACAGAAATAAAACAAAAAAAAAAAGGGTCTACCCAGATGCCAAATTGCTGTCTGTTTACGGCACGGCTGCTATAAATCTGTGGCCGCTGACTGCTGTGAAGTGCGGGGATTTGCAGTGTTCATCAAAATACATTTATGGCTTATTAACTGCTGCTACTGTTCCGAAACATGTACTTCAGGCAATGACCGTGGAGTAAACCATAAGAGCTCCCAAACTGCTGTCAGTTTTAGTTTTTGGCATTTGTTTGGCAATCCACTGATCAATCAATCAATCAATCAATCAATCAATCAATCGTGTGCCTTTCATAAAGAGTGCTTTTAAAACACGCCGCCCAGACTGACTGCGATAACTGAAGCACAAGAAGAGTGGTCTGCCTGTGCCATGTCAAGCCAAAACAACCTTCACCTCAACCAAGAAGGGTTTCATTTATTTATTTATTTAATTTTTTTTACAATATTCAGAATGTTAAAGAGAAATCCTACAAATCACTCTAAAACATTAAAGTGCGTGTTGAAATGGGAGGGGGATTTTACTTAACGTCCATTTAAAATTTCCCACTTGAGGTAAATGTGGCCCCTTTTGAACAACCCAATCACGGGTGCTGTCTGTTTTCTTTAATGGCACCACAACCATAAAAGAGATGAAAGCGGCTAACTAAATAAAGTGTATGACAAGGAAAAGGGAGAAAAATGAGCAGATGATTAAAACACATAAAGGCTGACCCACACATTTTCTGGAAAGCAAATATTCCTGATTCCCAGGGTTAAGCAGGCATACTCATTAATTTGACAGAAGCAGGCTTGAAAGCCGGGCAAATCTGCGAGGCACATTTTAGCGCAATTCTAATAACCTGCAGCAGCTCCTAATTACAATAATATCTCCTAATATCAGGCCACAATGCTCTCTGATTGAAGCTTGAAACATTAATTGCTTTTGGCAAAAAAAAAAAAGGGGGGGGGGGGGGGATTTGTGGGAGAAACTTTTTTTTTTTCTTTCCTGCAATCAAAATTCTGTGCATCTTCAAGAAAATAGAAAATAGCGAGCGCTCACATCCATGTGCAAGGCTTGGTAAAAAGTTCTGCAACCAAATGCTGCTTCTGCTCCCACGCACTCCCAATGATAAGTCCATTGAATAGAGGAACGCAGCAAATTATATTACACTCCGCACATTAACAACGTTCAACTGCAGAGCATGTGAAGATGGGTGATTTCTATTGGACCCTCAAAGACTCTGCTCCGTTACCTTTCAAGTTTTCTAGTCTCCCCTCCATTCCTTTCTCCACTCTTTCACCTTCCCTTAGGCCTTTACTACTTGTGCACCAGTAACTGGCCAGGCTGCAGCCCAGCTGCTTCAATACGCCGTCCTTTAAAAAGCTGCTGCCAGCTTTACCTTGGGGTTGTGCGGCTTCCCGTCTGTAGATCAATGTCAAAGAAAGACTGGGGGGGGAGAAAAGAGAAAAAAAAAAGAAAAAAAGACAGAGAGAGACAGCGGAGGGTCCTGCGCCCTCTCTAAAAGACAGTAGCCCTGCCACCTAGTGGTGCGAAGAGGGATTTATGGCCACTGTTAACACAAAGCGGGCCGAGCGAGAGAAAGGAGCCTCACGGTGTCACATTTAATAAACGCAGAAAATGAAGGCCTGCTGAGAGCATTGCATTGCTTACGACATCCTTTTATACTTGCAGATAGCTTTTACTTTTCCTTCTTTATTCTAGTCAAAAACTATATTTTTGTCCAACATTGCACAGCTTGTTTCTGTGTCTGTCAACTGAAAGCATGACAGAATAATAATAATAATTATTATTATTATTATTATTATTATTATTAGTAGTAGTAGTAGTAGTAGTAGTAATAGTTATAGTGTTACTGTCCAGTTTCATATTGTATGTATCTCATTTTAAGAAACTTTATATGATTATGTTTAAATAGAACAAACATTTCAATCTTTAATTGCGATAGATAGATAGATAGATAGATAGATAGATAGATAGATAGATAGATAGATAGATAGATAGATAGATAGATAGATAGATAGATAGATACTGTGTGATATTCAGACAGGTAAAGTGCTATATAATAAACAGACAGTGACTCCACTAGATAGATAGATAGATAGATAGATAGATAGATAGATAGATAGATAGATAGATAGATAGATAGATAGATAGATAGATAGATAGATAGATAGATAGATAGATAGATAGATAGATAGATAGATAGATAGATAGATAGATAGATACTGTGTGATATTCAGACAGGTAAAGTGCTATATAATAAACAGACAGTGACTCCACTAGATAGATAGATAGATAGATAGATAGATAGATAGATAGATAGATAGATAGATAGATAGATAGATAGATAGATAGATAGATAGATAGATAGATATTAATTTTAGTATAGTCGGCAGGATCAAAACATGACATAGATAGATAGATAGATAGATAGATAGATAGATAGATAGATAGATAGATAGATAGATAGATAGATAGATAGATAGATAGATAGATAGATATTGTGAAAGGAACTCTATAAAACTCAAATATATAGATAAGGCCCCATTTGATAGATAGACAGATAGATGTAGAAGGCACTATATACAGTAATTAATAGATAGATATGAAAGGCACTATACCATATATAAATGAATAAGGCACTATTTAATTCATAGATACATAGATAGATAGATTATCTACTGTATATATGAGTTTTATAATAATAATAATAATAATAATAATAATACAAATAATAAGGTGCTATAAAATAAATAGACAAGGCCAGTGCAGTGATTTATCCATAGATATGAAAGGCGCTATATAACAGGTAGCTACAGGCTGAAGATTTTCTGTTGTCTCCCTGTGTCCTTATTTTAGTAAGAGGCACTCTTTTATAAGTGTAATTAAATGAGAATGATTCTGTATAATACATATATAGAAAGGTGTTAAATAAGATAAAGAGAAAAGATACCATATAAAACAGAGAAATAGATTTAGCATTAGATATGCTATTTATGCTATGCTATATACTATTTAAGAGGCGCCTATGAAGCGAGGCTCAGTCAGACTACAGAATTTCTGTTCAATACATTGTTACGAATCCTTGATGTCTCTTTGTTAGTTCTGTTCATTTATCAAGATCATCATGGTAGGCAGTGTGGCTCAGTGGTTAAGGCTTTGGACTTTAAACCCTGTGTTTGTGGGTTCAGATCCCACTAGTGATGTTGTGTCTCCCTAACCCAGTCACTTGACCTGACTGTGCTGCAATTGGAAAACAAAAAAAAAAATGTTCCCAGTTGTATCATACATGTTTTAAGTTGCCTTCGATAAAGCTGTCAGCCAAATTAGTACATTTCTAAAATTGCAATAGATTATATTTTGAATTAATGTAATAATTGCTGTAAAATTACCTTAAACAGGGAGATAAAATGTTGCTATTTTCCTTTTATAAACGGAGTATGTTAATCCAGTGAATTACAATCATTCCACTTTTTCATATCAAACCCTAAACAAATCAACAGATGGTTGCCCATTGTCATAAATGAAAGTGAAGAATAAGTCACAATAGCCACAAAAATACCCACATGCAATTCAGAGATGTATTGCTGGAGAGATGGGGGTGGTAGAAAAGGGCATACTATTTAAACACGGAAACAGCAAAATAACAAACTAGCAAAGTCGATACAAAGTTCTCCAACTGGTGAGTAAACACAGACCTACTAACATGACACGAGTGTGCCTGCTGAGAACGCTGTGGTTGAACAATGAGAATGCTGCTACTCCGTTATCAGTACCCTCAGGAGTTGTCATTACTACTTCAGTTGGGGAAAACTGTTGGAAAAAAACATAAAAGCTGAATATTATTCTAAAGTTTTAATTTTTTTTTTTGAAGGATACCAACCTTCAAGATTTACAAGAACTAAAGAAAGAGATAAAGGATAACTTTCAACAATTCAATACAAATAGAATTGTAAGGGCTGACTTCTGTTCTGGTCATGTTGACATGTGTGTGGATGTGCTTGTTCATGGGTACTTTATACAACGATACTGCTCACGCTACAAAAGGCTTTAGAAAATAAACAGAAAATGGACGTGTCGTCAAATACATAAAGTCTGATATGTCTACGATAGATAGATAGATAGATAGATAGATAGATAGATAGATAGATAGATAGATAGATAGATAGATAGATAGATAGATAGATATTAATTTTAGTATAGTCGGCAGGATCAAAACATGACATAGATAGATAGATAGATAGATAGATAGATAGATAGATAGATAGATAGATAGATAGATAGATAGATAGATAGATAGATAGATAGATAGTACAGTACAAATTAATGTATTTTGAACACTGAGGAAGTCTGCATTTTATTTAATTTCTACACCACACATCCAACACTGTAAGCAGCATTCAAAACCTTACAAGCTTCTTTTAGAAAAACACCATCTCTCTTACTACAACAAAGTATGCTTGTCCAATGACATAAAAATGAAAAAGATGATCAACTTTAAAAACCCTACACAACATTGTGACTGGACTTGGGGTGATGTGGAGCAACCTTCCTTTAGGGTTTAAAAAAGAAAGTTCAAAAAAGGCAGTCTGGCAGTAAAACCCAACATGTGTGGAAGAAAGACTGTGATTATATTACTGAGATACAACCATTTGGGTCACCCAGCATTCCTATAGATAGATAGATAGATAGATAGATAGATAGATAGATAGATAGATAGATAGATAGATAGATAGATAGATAGATAGATAGATAGATAGATAGATAGATAGATAGATAGATAGATAGATAGATAGATAGATAGATAGATAGATAGATAGATAGATAGATAGATAGATAGATAGATAGATAGATTTTTTTATTGCACAGGAAAAATTACTGCATTTTAGACACTGAGGAAAGCTGCATTTTCTATAACTTCTTCACCATACTCCCAGTACTGCAAACAGAAGGCAACACCTTACAAGCTGTTTTTAGTAATGACATAATCCTTACCAAACAAAAGATGCTTGACCAAAGTCATTAAAGAAGAAAAGTATTAAAACACCTACACAATGTTGTGACTGGAGTTGGAGTAATGCGGAGCTGCCTAACTTTAGGCTTTAAGGAAGAAAGTTCAAAAAAGCTGTCTAGTGGCAAAGCCTGACATGTATGCTGAAAACACTTAAGCTTAAAGACTGTGATTATAATGCTCAAAAATAACCATTTGGGCCAACCAGCATTCCTACAGAGATATGAATAGAGCTGTATAGGATAACAGAAAAGACACGATCTTCAGTGTTCTTTTTGTATTGTTTGTCTCTCTTCATGCTTTTTTATTTAGTAGAATGTATTTTTATAAGTATGATAGACAGATAGGCACTATATGATAGATAGATAGATAGATAGATAGATAGATAGATAGATAGATAGATAGATAGATAGATAGATAGATAGATAGATAGATAGATAGATAGATAGATAGAAAGGTGCTATATACATTAAATAGAAAAGACTATATTAAATATCCATCCATCCATTATCCATTCCAGTTTTATCCTGAGTAGGGTCCCAGGGGACTGGTGCCTATCCCAGTGAGCAAAAAGTTGCAAGGCAGGAACAATGCTCTGCTGCCAGTCCATTGTAGGATGTTATATTAAACAGAGATATAAATTTTTCAACAGATATGAATGACACAATATAAGAGGCAACTGTGAAGGAAATTTCTTTCCCATTTTTTTTTTATTCTGATTGCCTCTGTTTGTTTTGCTAATTTAGTTAAAGGTACTATTTTATCATAGGTGTAATAGACAAACCGATAAGAAAGGCATTGTATAATAGATAGATAGATAGATAGATAGATAGATAGATAGATAGATAGATAGATAGATAGATAGATAGATAGATAGATAGATAGAAGGCACTGTATAAAAATGCATTAAAATCAATAAGAAAACATTTCTGCTATACCAACAAGTCGGCTGTTTATGATTAGATTTAACTCCCGTCCTTTTTATATTTGGAATAATTACATGCTGCTCTAAAGTAACCCACTATATATATATATATATATATATATATATATATATATATATATATATATATATATATATATATATATATATATATATATATATATGGCAGAGAAGAGCGCCTGGGTATCCCCACTCGGGTGATGTCAGTGCCCTCAGTCTTTGACTTCAGGATCGTCCGGCCGGCGCGTGCGGGTCTCTCGTCCCCTCTTGTCTTTCAGCCGCTTCTCCCAATGCGCAGGCATTCATTCAGGCGGAAGACTCTGTGCAAAGTGGCATCGTTTAATTAAAGAAACAATAAGTAAGGCAGGTCATTTTAAGCCCAAGGTCCTCTAAAAGATGAAGCGAAAATACTGCGCAAGCACCTGAGGTGTAAGTTTGCGAGCGGCTTTCGGTTTTAAGTGCGAGCGGCGGGCTCGCTGTCTCTTGCGCCCCGCGTACACCTGTCTTTGCCGATAAAGTTGCATGTTGTGTCCGTCCTCACCTGCCCGCTGCACAGAACGTTCAGAGTGGTCACCCAGTGTGAATGTGCCTGTCAGTGCTGCCCGACTGAAAGATCGGTCCCGCATTGCCTAACGCACGTCGCAAAAAATGAGAAGATACAACCACAAAAAGCAAAGAATCTGCTTGCAGTAAGAGAAAGCCAGGGGTCGGTATCAAGCACAACAGACACTGCAGAGGTAGCCTTCTTCCCAGAATACTAATTAAAGATTGTGCCAACATTGTCCAGCGATGAGGACTATGGAACGGTCGGGCACCCCTGTTCCCTCGGCGGGCACATCTAGAGTCCCCCGCTCTTAAAATTCCAGCAGCCCCCTTTGGAGGGTATTCACCCTTGTACCACAGAAGTACTTTTATCCGATCGAACAGCGGGCTCCGACGCAGATGACTTTGCACTTGCTCGAGTACTTTCGATGACTGCAGCCGACTGGCACTTTCCTCTCCGCGCTGGATATGCGCTAGCTAAGACAGAGAGCCACCTGAGCTCGGGAGCGCTTGATCCGAAACAGAAACGTTTTCTTACCTCCCATTTGCCGTCCTGTAGCTTTGCCGAATCCACGCGAGGCTGTCCGTATGAGATTTTGTGATGTTATAGTTTAAATTCTCCGTCCTCCCCGATGCGTGCGTGAAGCAGCGACAGTCCTTTCTGGTGCTCCGACTCGAACTTCGAGCAGCTTTGGGGAGACTGAGCTAAAGACGCAACTGAAACTGCTGGTCTCCGGTGCGCTGGACTTCTCGCCCAATATCAGGCTCGCCTCGCCTGGCGCTCCTAATGCCACTTCAAATTATACAAGTGAGAGAAAAGGAAAACGGAAGAAAGGAAAAAAAAGAGGAAAGGAAAAAAGGAGACGCAAGACTTTGTATTTTTTTTTTACCACCCTGGGATGACTAGGTGCTATTCAAGTGACCCAAAGCAGAACTCCCACTTGACAGAATCTATAGATTGAGTCTTAAGAATAAAAAAAAGGGCGGGGGGGGGGGGGGGGGGGATAGGGTTGGGGGGTGGTAAACGGGGTTGTAGGGAGAGGGATTGAAGGGGGTGGGGCTGAAGACAATCCATCTCCCGGTGAAGAATTTGCATTTGAAAGCTTCAAGCTTGGGGAGAGATTTTAATAGAGGATTTTTTTCTTCCTGTTTTGACGGTAATGCTGTTCAAAAAAATAAAAAGACGAGCTGCTAATAGGGGGTCGCGTGATTCAAGTCAGGGGCACACATGCCACGGGTTTACGTCCCCTGGTATTAAGTGGCAGAAGAACCGAGTTGCGATGCGCTCATTAAAAACACGTGCATCTAGAAAGAAAGAAAGAAAGAAAGAAAGAAAGAAAGAAAGAAAGAAAGATCCGTACGGGACACTGCATTTAGTTGGCATGAATTTATTTCTTAAAATTAATTCCAAGAAAATGAATAAAAACGGAAGGGTACGTATGAACAGGATGTGGAAAGGAGATGTCAATTTATTTAACGGTTTAAAGTGACGTACTTATACGCATTAACTTTAAGACAATCTTTTCCTACAGGATGGTTATTTTTACTCATTTTTATTTCAATCATTTTATTGAAATTATTTAAATGGAAGAGTGGAGGGTGAGGGGAGCCCCCTGTGATATTTTCATACAAACAGCAGGAATTGGAGGGGCCCTTGAAGTTATCACATGGTGTCCCCCATGGAAGAGCGAGTTTACCCCAATGGAGTCTAAGAGTGGAACGGAAGGAAGAGATTTGTCCGCCGCCTTAAATTCAATCAGTTTTTATGATATGAAAAGAGACTAACTAAAAAAAGAGACCCGTCAAGGGTCTGATTTGGTGCTGGCCCTGGTCAGATGAAGGTCAAGCTGCAGTGACTCATCTAAACTTAGGCTGTAACTTACAACCCAGTCAAGTCCTACATGTGTCCAGGGTGAGGAAGTGGGCTGCATTATCAATGCTGACATCCATTTGGAATGCACCTTTGAGCAGTGAAAGTTTAAACAGATTTTCTTTTTCAATGTTATTCCTACTAACCAGGTTTGAGTTTTTACTCAGCACCTACGTATACCTGCACACCTAGAACCTTTTCTTTTCCCTTTATATTTTAATTCTGTTCTATCTTTCATATTTTGCTTGTTCTTGTATGTCGCATCAATGCCACTAAGACAAGTTCCTAGTACACATTAGTTTAACTGGTCAATAAACTGAATTTGAATTCTTATGAGGGACAAAGTGACACACATGCTGAAGCAGGCGGGCCGCATCATTTTCCCTCTGAAGCCTCTTGTGACCCCAGACCCTCCTAGATCATTAAAGACATGAACATCTTCCAGCATGTCATTTGCCTGCCCTGAGTCTTCTCCCAGAAGGCCTTGTATTGTACATCCCTGAGGGAGACACTTGTAGGAAAAACAGAGAAATCCTCCATTATCAGTACTGTATTTGAATGTGATTTTTATTTGATAATGCTATTCATATTTATAGTCTCCTGTCTGAAGAGGATTTTTTAAATACTTTTTACTTTCCCAACATTTAACATCCACAGACATGGACAAATGTGTAGGTACCCATGCACAAAAAAAGAAGAACAACACAATTGTCTCTGAAATAACTTGAAACTGAAAAAAGTCATTGGCACCACTCACTGTTTATTCAGGATTCAACAAAAATCTGACTCTGCTTTAGAATTTTCATTCAACAGAATATTTCAAATAATAATACAAATGAAAATGGCATGGACAGAAATTATGGGACCCTTCACCTAACATTAAGAGTTTGCAATCACTGCATGCAAACGATTCCTGGAGTTCTCCATGAGACTTCTGCACCTGTCAATGGGTCGTTCGGCCCACTCGCCCTGACCCCCCTGAAGGGGTCTTCTCCAGACTGCATCTTTCAGTTCTTTCCATAGATGTTTGATTGATTCAAATCAAGGTTCACAGAAGGCTACTTCAGAACAGTCCAATGTTTGGTTCTTCTTTATTCTTGGTGCTGTGTGTTTTGGCTCATTATCCTCTTAGAGGATCCATGACTTGCGACTGAGACAGAGCTTTCTGACACTGGGCAGGACGTTTCACTCCACAATGTCTTGATAGTCTTGAGATTTCATTGTTGCCTGCACTGACTCAAAACACCCCATGCCAGATGCAGCCAAACAGCCCCAAAACATAACTAACCTTCCTCCATGTTTCATAGTAGATATGGTGTTCTTCTCTTTGAAAGATTGTTTTTTTTTTTGGTCTGTGAATATAGAGCTGATGTGACTGGCCAAAAAGCTCCAGTTTTGTCTTATCTGTACAAAGGACATTCTCCCAGAAGCTTGTCAATATGTATTTGAGAAAATTCAAGTCTGACTTTTTTATGTTCTTCTTTGACCAGTGGAGTCCCCTGAGTCTTCTTCCATTAAGCCCACTGTCACTTAAAATGTATGGTGCATTCAGACACTGATGGACCTTGATGTTGGAGTTCAGTTTGTATCTCTTTGGAAGTTTTCGTTGGCTTTTTGTCTGCCATTCTCACTTTCTTTCTGTCCATTTTGGCGTCAATTTGCCTCTTGCGGCCACATCAAGGAAGGTTGACTACAGTCCATGGACCTTCATCTTCTTAATAATTGCAACTTTTGTCAGGAGAACATGAAGCTGCTTGGAGATGGTGGTCTTCTAGCCTTTGCCTTTCTTGCTTTTCTATCATTTTTTTTCTGATTTCCTCACACAACTCTCTCCTTTGCTTTCTCTGGTCCATGTCCAGTGTGGGACACACGATGACACCAAACACCAGAGTGACGACTTTTCTCCATTTAGATCAACTAAATGACTGATTGAATGATTGGAAATATGTGTGATATGAATTCAAGAAAACAGTGAGTCTGAAAAATCACTCCAATCCAAATACTTCAGATCTTCAGATCTGGGGGTACCAACAAATGCATCCAGGCCATTTAAGAAGATCTTTGTAGAATAAGCAATACCTGATCTCTTTTCTCGATTGCTTTGCTTTTCTCAATGACATATCAAAGATGTGCAGGTCTACAGCAGACAATTGCTTTTCATTTTGTCATTTTCCAGGAGGCATACGGCACCTTTTCAATGAGCTGTGAGGGTGCCAACAAATTTGTCCTTGTCTAGCTGTGCGACCAGTCCAAGATGGCTTGAAATGTAAGTAATATATATGGACCTCACGTTTATAAGCTGATCTATTGGTTGTCCATTTGGTCTGGTATAATAATACGCACCAGATTCCTTTCCCTCATGGTGGCCTTTTCCTCTTCGAATAGAGCTTTGCCGCTTCTTGCTCGTTGAACTAATCACTCTTATAGTTGAAGAGTTTTGCTTGGAAAAATGAGATGGTGGTTGCTAGCGCATTGGCCTGGTTTAGTGACTCTAGCCTAGTGGTTTCAAGCCTTTGGTTTTCCAATGTGTACGTTGATATAGCATTATTTTCACTCAGTACCTGCCCACCACACAAAGTTATCAGTCATTACAGCTATAAACCTCATTCACGTAGCCTAAGCAGTGCCAAGAAAGTCGCTACCACACTGCTGTTGCCAGGGTATAATGTCGGACAACAGAATTAGCTGATAAGATGTTACTTTTAAAAACTTATTTGGTATTTGTGTCATCATTTTTGATTTATTGACCCTTCTTTAATACATTTTCTTCCTAACCCTAACAGCCAGAAGGACATGTAGATACACAGACTTACAGACAGACACTTGACCTTTTATTAAGGTACTAGTTGTCTCCTGTGGCTCTGCCAACATAGTGGCGAAACAGGACAAACTGTAAAAATCAATAAACAAGCAGGTATCACTAGCTAAGCAGAGGTAAGGTACACTCCAAAACGTGGCGAGCGGTAGACCAACTCGAATGAAAGGCTGAATGGACGGATTCTCTGTTCATTACATGACACTTTGAGGTGGCTCACTATCTTTGAAAGGACTGCTTGCCTTTGGTCACACTAGTTGGAAACTCTTTGACTTTTATAGGCCCTCCTGCTATTGTTAATGCCAGCTCATTCTTTGGGTGATTCATCCCTGCCTGATGTAACCTGTCCTCCTTTCAAAGTCATTGTCCAATGGCGCACAAACACATCAATATGGCGGAGTGGTCTGCTTCTCTCCCGCTTTGGTCGTGCAGTTGGTGAGAAGAGCACACCAGCAGGGTTTGCGAGTGCTGTGTTGTCAGATGGTACAGCTGGGATGTTGCGTGCTGCACTGGCAAGGTGATACAACCAGGAGGTTAAGTGTTCTGCTGCCATGTGGTGCGACAGAGCTGTTCAACCCCGGTCGGCGAGCCTCCTTGGGTGGAGTTATGACCATAGAGACATTTAACATTCTCCATACTTTTCTTCTAAACTCTTAATTTAATGCACACAATTCAAAGCAATGCTAGTTTTCCCATATGAGCCATGTATAGTATAAGGATAGTTTTGGTCACACACTTTATTTACTTAAAAGCATTTTCTGTACAATAAAACAACAATATTTAAAAGTCTTATGTAATAAACTTAAAAAACTCCAATTTCTAAACCCTATTAAAGTGTCATTTGTGAATTTCACAAGTTTACTAACTATAAAGGAATCAACGTCATTAATGTAAATCAGAAAAAGTAATGAGGGTCTAAGGATAGACCCCTGAGGGTCTTGACCGATGACCTCACTCTAGCGATGACCCCTTTTTCCTCTTCTCTGTACTTTTTGTCTCCTGTTGGTAAAGCAGCTTGAGCTCCCGTGTTTTAGGTGACCTCTGATGCCTGCAGTTTCTAGTTTCAGAATTCATCTTCAGTGCGGGACTGCGTCAAAGGCTTCTGAGCTTTGCTTTTGTCAGCTATTGCTGTTGCTTGTTCATAAATATCTAAAAGATTAGTTTGGTTATATCTTCACCACATAAACCCATAGATACTTTTGTAATTCATTTCTTATTATAGCTTCCAGAATTTTGCATGAAAACAGTAACAACAACAGCATTTTTATTTCGATAGCATATTTTCAAACAAAGAATATACGTAGCTCAGAGTTCTTTACACAATATAAAAGAAGAGTTACATGAGAACAAAACAGCAAGTTAGAAATAGACAGTATTATATATAACTAAATAAATAAATAATACTTCAAACATAATTTATAAAGGTTCAATATGCACTTATATAACACAAAAATGGTGGAATCCTAATTTGAAGATAAGTTTTTTAAGTCCGATCGTATGGTCAGATGGCCAGGTGAGGATGGAAAAACAAAAACAAAAAAAACTCCAGAGGGGAGATGCTGGAAAAAAAAAAACAAAATCTGCAGGGGTTCTAGGCCTAAAGACCACCCAGCCCCTACTAGGCATTCTACCTAACATGAAGGTGCTAAAGTCAGTCTTATTATTTTTAGTCTTCATCTTAGTCATTTCGATGCTGTTGGTCTCATAGATCGTTGGAGTATCTACTTTCATTCCATCATCATAGGTGGCTGCATAGTACAGTGGACCCTTGACTTACGAACTTAATTCGTTCGCGAGGGCTGGTTGTAACTCAAGTTGGTTTTAAGTCAAGACTACTTTTCCCATAAGAAATAATGGAAATACCCATAATGCGCTCTGAACCTCCCACTGCAACACTTGCTTAACCTTTTCATAATAAAAAAGGGTTGTATAATGTGCATAATTTACCAAAACACCAATAATTTTTCTATTGTACTAACCAAAAAGTTATAAAAAGTGCCTATCCTACCAGAAGTAGGCAAGATTAAGCTAGGAGCATGGCGGTGCGCATGGTCGCAGCGGCTCAGGGCTCTCCTTTTTAGTGCACTTTTTTGTACTTTTTTTTCTTGCTTGTTTGTGCACGATCGGTTCGGCGAACATCCGCTACACCCGTCAGAACCTTATAGACATCGGTGTCCAGAGCCAGACATCTGTTTCGAGTGTTTTTCATCACACGCACAACATCCCAGACAACATAGCGAGACCAGCGGGCTCTCCGTGGATTGTTGTTGGGTCTAGGAGACGACGCAGACGGAGGAGGGAAAGGAAGCAGAAGCGGGGCCGCAGATCCGGCGTTATGCTAAGGCTAAAGAAACAACCATACAAGCCCTATGCAGAACTTTTTTTTTGCAACTTCTTTGCATCTTTTTGCACCATTTGTTTAATTGTTTATTTACTTATTGTGTTCTACACATATGTCTGCACTGAAGGAGCTGCTTTTAATCTCATTGTACATGTGTATTGTAGAAGGGTACAGCCCGGACACAGACAGGCAGACACGTTGCAGTCCATCACCACACGTTTATTTACACTACTCACTATTTACAGTCACTAAGTGCACCGCCACCAAACACCCCCCACAGTCTCCCAAAGTCCTGGCTTCTCCTCCAAGCCGTCTCTTCACTGCACACACACTCAGGGCCTCTCCTTGCCGCCTTCTCTGACCTCGTCCACCTCCTCACCCGACTCCAGCCTTGATTGCACGGCGGCGGCTCCTTAAATAGGCGGCTGATTGAGGGCCGCACCCGGCCACCTGCCACAGTATAGTGACAATAAAAGGCATTCTATTCTATTCTAGAAACACCAATTTCATACTGTACTCACCATTTAATTTGACATCTTTGGGCTGCAGGAAAGGAGGAGGAGGAGAATGAAACGGAAGGTGGTTGTTTAGAAGGAGCCTCCTTATGCAAATCTTTTCTTTGTAAAATTGTCGAGATGGTGGATTTCGACATGCTGTACATATTAGCGAGATCGGTCACACGAACAGCACTCTCATACTTCCACACAATTTCCTTCTTCATTTTGATTGTGATCGCTTTCTTTACCTTTGTTACCTTCTCTTCCTTCCTTAGCAATTATGTGTCTTGTTTGCATGGTCTTAGTGAATTATGTATATAGGTAAATCACTGCAATGACCGAAATTACGTCCACAAACACATGTATCTGAGCTCCGACTGACGCTTACTAACGCTCTCGGTTGTTTGTTTACAATCGCGCAAGCGGATACACGTGACCGCATTTGGGTCGTAACGCAAGATGTTGGTTGTAAATCAAAACAAAAATTGTGGTCGTAAATCAAGTTGTTCGCATGTCAGGCTGGTCGTATATCAAGGGTCGACTGTACTGTGATCAGGCAGTTGTGCCAGAGAAGCTGGAAAAGAAAACAAGAAAAAGTAGGGATTAATGATGATAGCACATCTATGATAGGATATTGCAGTGCATGTATAATCTTTTAGAAGTAGAACAAATTGAAAAAGTGGGTTTTTAAAAATGTATTACATTGATAAATGATATTAGCCGGGTGAATCTCTATTGCTAAATTATTCCAAATTTTTGGTGCATAACTTAAAAAGGCCACCTTGCAACTTCTTTTATGCTTAGCTCTCAGTATAATAAGTGAACCAGTGTTAGACAATCTGACCAAGGATGTAAGAGGAAATACAGGAGGGAGTTCGTAAAATTATTCAAGCCTTGTATACCATCAGCAGTATTTTAATATCTATTCTAAACAACACCGGTAACCAATGCAGTGATGCTAAAACTGGTGTGATGTGTTCAGATTTTCTTTTTGCTGGTTAAGATTCTGGTTGCTGCATTTAAACCTAACTATAACCGTTTGATGTCTTTCTTAGGTGGTACTATTAGGAGAGCATTACACTAATCTAGTCGACTAAAAATAAAAGCGTGAATTAATTTTTTAGAATTATAAATGATCTAACTTTTGCAATATTTCTTAAGTGAAAAAATGCAATCCTAGTAATATAGTTAATATGTGATTTAAAGTTTGAATCAGAGTCCATGATCATACCTATTGACTTTGAGTGCTAAGGTGTCGTTTATTTCTCAGATCTTCATTATTTCCACTTTTCCCAACAATTAAAATTTCTTTTTCTGTTGTTTATTTAGCTTGAGAAAGCTACTATTCATCTATTCAGTAATACAAGACAGACTATGAATCAAAGGGCACAAAGAGTCAGGGTGATTAGGTACAAAAGCAAATAATCCTAACCTGACTTACTCTGTCTTGTTAATTCCTGACAGACCTTCTTTCAAACAAAGATACAGAGATAACTACATATAACGTAGGTCACTGTATACAGTAGCTGCATAAGTTACAGATTTATATAAAGAGAAGAGTATTGTGATGGAGTGAAGTTTTTTCGACCTTGAGCTTTCAACTAATTTACACGTTTAAGAGTAACATCTGTCTGTCTGTCTGTCTGTCTGTCACAATATAAATCTGTGGACACATTAGCTCAAAAACAAAGCACCCATTGTGAATTAAACTCAATGCTGTTCTTTCTGGAGAATTACTGATTTTGAGCAAAATCGCGCCAGTAGATGTTACCTTAACCTGCAATTCCTGCAATAATAATAAATGCAAAGAATTATTATTATTATTATTATTATTATTTTACAGATAGAAATGCATATAGTGTAGGTCTATGAAAAGGGAAAGTTTTGTGGCAGGGCCATACTTTCCATCCACACTCTTCTTTTAGGCATTCATGATCACAATTTGACCAATTTTGGTGGGATTGTCAGCAAGTGTGCATGTTTGTCTATGAGTACATGGACATGTCAACTCAAAAACAAATCACTCTATCTAATGAACAGTTAGAAGCATTGTAAAATATTAGACGTTGTAACTATTCCCCAAATCGGGAAGGCCAAGAGCTAAAAATCCCCCCAAACACAAATAAAAAATAATTCTTCAACTGATTGATTTTCTTTATTTGATTTTAAAAGATTAATTAAACAAACTCGACAATTAATAAAGGATACTTTAAACAGTAAGAATGAGTCAGAAAGTAAATTACATAACCAAAAATAAGAATAATACATTCACTAATGAATAATGATGAAAAAGAACAAATAACAGCAATATAATGGTTGTTATCAAATGTACTAACACAGGCGGAGTGTTGGCTCTGAGGCTAGAGATCTGCACTGGCAATCGTAAGGTTGCCGGTTTGAATCCCATAAAATGTCAAAAGGGACTCTGTTCTGTTGGGCCCTTGAGCACAGCCCTTAACCTGCAATTGCTAAGCACTTTGGGAAGTGATAAAAGCACTATATAAATGCAAAGAATTATTATTATTAGAAGAAAAAGCAAAGTAAAAAAATGAAAAATGACCAGGAAAATCGTAGCTAATGAAGTAAATACAACCAAAGCAAGAACCAAACATTACAGTCAAACACAAGAGCAGAGAAGATGAGAAGAACAACAAGGAATGTCTTTATCACAGCGACCACAACTTCTAAGTGTCTCTCCGATGATGTCTCAAGTGAGTGTGCTGCAGTGTATTCTGGGAATTGTTTGCCAAGGAAATGATAAATTCAAAGAAACTTTAAAATAGTGGCCCCATGATGACTCAGGTCTGCGGTGGGTTGGCACTCTGCCCGAGATTGATTCCTGCCTTGTGTCCTGTGTTTCCTGGGATTTGTTCCAGCAGACCCCCGTGACCCTGTGTTCGGATTCAACGGGTTGGAAAATGGATGGATGGATGATGACTCAGGTGCCGCTGCGAGTGGCAGCCTTTCCAGCAGCTCCGTGTATGACTTTATATTTCTTCCTTTTTCTCTGTTTTAATCAATATGCTGCTGCTGGAGTATGTGAATTTCCCCTTGGGATTAATAAAGTATCTATAATAATAATAATAATAATAATAATAATAATAATAATATCTATCTATCTATCTATCTATCTATCTATCTATCTATCTATCTATCTATCTATCTATCTATCTATCTATCTATCTATCTATCTATCTATCTATACAGTGCCCTACATAATCTTTGGGATCGAGGCACATTTTTCTTGATTTGCTCCAAAGTTTAAAACGACCAATCAAACAATTCAGACATTGTGCACTTTGTAAATTTTCATTTAAGGGGACTTTTTCTACATGGTCCCCCCATTTTGGGGCACTATAATATTTCGGACAATTGGTGTCACGGGTGTTTGTGATTCCTTAGGTGGGTTTCATGGCTTTATGAGATACCTCAGCTTGCTTCTACCCTTTGGAGTCTGTAGTTGCCATTGTTGAACATGAGGATAAGACCTGTGCCAATGAAAGTCTACTGTATCTATCATTAGGGAAAACAAAATGGTGTGACAGCAAAACACAAGTGAAATATCCATCCATCCATTTTGCAACCCGCTGAATCCGAACACAGGGTTATGGGGGTCTGCTGGAGCCAATCCCAGCCAACATAGGGCGCCAACCCACTGCAGGACACACGCACACACCAAGCACACACATAGGGCCAATTTAGAATCGCCAATTGACCTAACCTGCATGTCTTTGGACTGTGGGAGGAAACCAGAGCACCCGGAGGAAACCCACGCAGACACTTGGAGAACATGCAAACTCCACGCAGGAAGGACCCGGGAAGTGAACCCGGGTCTCCTAACTGCGAGGCAGCAGCACTACCACTGTGCTACCATGCCGCCTACAAGTGAAATATTTGCTTCTAAAATAAACCAGATATATCACGTCTGAGCAAATGTTTGAAATTTATTTGAACCCTTGATTCCAGCAGACTTCCAGGAATATAATCAAAAAAGATCTAACACATTTATGAAAATGAAAAATCGTAACACCAAAAAAACAAAGCGGCAATCCAAAAGTGTTTTCTAAAATGGCCAATAAAATTCCTCATTTGTGTAACTTGTCGTGTTTATGAAACTCAAAAAGGGGCTTCACCTCCTGACTCAAAGTTCTAGGGAGGCCTAGAAACAGCGTAACCCTGGATGCCAACTCAAGAAGCAACCTGTTGAAAAATCCAAAGTTAGAATTCACAAAAAAGCGAGGGGGGGTAACCATTAAAACCCCTGGCACAAACGATTCTGTATATAATTACCGTATATACTCACATATAATTCGAGTCTTGAAACCCAAAAAATTGATCATAAAAATCAGACCCCGACTTGTACGCCCATTCAAAAAAGCAACACATATTTTTTTTTTTTGTATCTTCGTGCCTCCTCCAATCTCTCATCAGTTTTTCAGACACATTGAATTTTGTTGCGGCAGTGCAGTTACCAATTTCTTTCGCCACTTCAATATTTAATTGAAAACCAGCGTCATATTTTCTTCTGATTGAATGCTCCGTCGTAGATAAGGGATGCTTTTACGATAAAGGTGTATGAGGGTGTGAGATACAAAAAACACAAAACAGTGCAAACGTCTCTTTGGAATAGTTTGGGTATCACTGCGTGGTCACGTAGGCACAAAACATAGAGAAAAAAGGCCGTGTGCTCCGTGGTGACTCTCTCAGGAGGGTGTTAGCATATCATAATCTCTTGGACCAATAGCCGGAGATTTCCACATTCGACTTATACAACTGAAATTATGAAATACTGGAAATTATACGGTAAAATCAAGTCCATCCGTGGGAGAACTTAAACGCAAGTATATACGGTAATGGTTTTATTAGGTTACATTAGATCAGGTTAGGTAAACTTTATTAAGAGGAAGAGGAAATTTAGATGCATACAGTAACAGAAACATAAAAGTAAGGACACAGACTAACATGACAGATAATACAATTAATCAACAGATATGTAAATAAAAAATAATAAACTATAAATATATATTGTGCAGTAATATATGAATAATTAGTGTGGTATGTCGGTGTTATGTTTCAGCCCTGGCTGGGGTTCAGAGCTTTGTTTTATGTCCTCTCTGTCCATTTTGAATTTATTATTTCGATTCTTTGTTTTTCATTTTGTCTCTGTATCAATGCCTTGGTAATGTCCTATGTGTTTTGTGAGTTATTCCCCCCAAGAATCAGGGTCACCACCAGGATCTGCCTCTGGCCTATAAATTCAAAGGGTCTCTCACAGTTCCTGGTTGTTCATTTAGAACACTCTAGACGAGAAAAGGCCATTCAGCCCAACAAAGCTCGCCAGTCCTATCCACTTGTTTCTTCCAAAAATACATCAAGTCGCGTTTTGAAAGTCCTCATAAGGTGGACTCTAGATTTTCCGACCACCCATTGTGTATTCAAACCTCACATTTTTACTTTTTATGTGTAATACTTTACATTTACTGATTTACTGATATTAAATATCATCTGCCACAAATCTGCCCAAGCCTGTATGCTGTCCAAGTCCTTCTGTAATGATATAACGGATTCCAAATTATCTGCTAATCCACCTATCTTGGTATTAACTGCAAACTTAACCAGCTTGTTATTTATATTCCTATCAAAATCATTTCTATATATTAAAAATAGCAGCAGCCCCAGCACTGACCCCTGCTGGTCATCACTCTTAACATCGGCCAGTTCTGATGAGGTTCCTCGCACCATCACCCTGTGCTTCCTGTGTCTGAGCCAATTCTGCATCCATCTAAAAACATCACCCTGAACTCCCACTTCTTTTAGCTTGATGCCCAACCTCTCATGTGGCACCTTATCAAATGCTTTCTGAAAGTCCAGATAAATAATATCATCTGCTCCACTTTGATCGTATCCTTTTGTTGCCTCCTCATAGAATTCCAGCATGTTAGTAAAACACGACCTTCCTCTTCTGACTCCATGCTGACTGTTCCTAATAACTCCTGTCCTTACCAGGTGTTGCTCGATCTTATCCTTAATAATTCCTTCCATTAATTTTCCTGTGCTGCCTGTTAAGCTTACTGGCCTATAGTTGCTTGGATCTGCTCTGTCACCTTTTTTATATAATGGGATGATATCTGCCATTTTCCAGTCCTTTGGAATCTCTCCAGTGTGCAGTGTCTTCCTAAAAATATGTGTCATTTGAATGTGCTTCAGTGTTTTGGGGAGTTTCTATGTTGCTTCTGTGCATTTTGACATATTTGGGTTTTTGACCTCATTTTGGATTTGTGGTTTTTGGGATTGTGTTTGCTTGGGATTGCCTTGTTCTCTAAGCTAATACTTTTTGCCTTCTATGCTCTATGGAGCATCACTGTCTAAAAGAGAATTTTTATGCAAACATTTTTATTTTTTTTAAGTTTTTGTTTGCCCTTGTTACTAGCCGGGTTTGAAGGTTGTCCGTCTAGTGCACATTTTAGAATTGCTTTTTGGGACTTCTGGGAGGAAGCATTGAATTGCCTGATAGCAGCAGGTAGAAATGATCCCCAGAGGCGCTTCTTAGCACACTGAGAAGAAATGAGCCCGTGCCTAAAAGTGCTGCGCCGTGGAGGGGATGGAGGGGATTTTTTCATGATGGCATCCAATTTTGCCCCCGTTCTTTTTTTCCACAACCACTTCCAGAGTGTCCAGGGTCAGCTGGGACAGGCTTTCCCGTTATGTTTGTTCAGGCATTTTGAACTTAAGGAGGCCAGAGCATAAAACTACAAACTGGTTACTATGGACTGATAACAGCAAATTCTCAAAAATATCCAAAAAGCAAAACAGGAATAAAGCAAAAAATAATTTCTAAAGGGCAGTTGATGATGGGTTTGTTAGAAAGACATGAAGGCAGGAAGGTGCTAAAGTCTAAAACCAAAGAAATCAATCCTATCTTTTGTTGAAAACAAAGCCCAAAACCAAAATTGTAGTCAGGCAGACAACATCAAAAATTTGAGACAACATCCGGGGCTCCCCATTTAATTTGAAAACAAGTCCAAAGAAAAATAACGCCAGTAGGTGGAAAGAAAAAACAGCCTCTTGGGCAATTCAAAAGAAAATAAGCTCAGAAAGGTCATTCTTGGGGGCTCTGTCCCACGGCTCACTCTCATGAGTAAATGATGTATTTTTCTGGCTATGTGGGTACTGGATGGGCCAGGGCTAAGAGATAGATAGTAAGATAGATAGGAAAGGCACTATATAATAGATAGATAGATAGATAGATAGATAGATAGATAGATAGACAGACAGACAGACAGACAGACAGACAGACAGACAGACAGACAGACAGACAGACAGACAGACAGACAGATAGATAGATAGATAGATAGATAGATAGATAGATAGATAGATAGATAGATAGATAGATAGATAGATGAAAGTCACTAGTAGATAGCATTAATTATGGAGACAACAAGTCATAAAGAGTTGGAGAACCAAGGTGAACCCCATATAATTGAGAGATAATAGGTTTTTGAAAATATGTGCAATAATTATGTAGACATCATCTTCTGACAAGAGACAATGTGACTGACTCCAATATGGTAGCTGAGCAAGTTTTTAAGAGGGTGATATGGAAGAGGTGGATTCAGGAGGCCAGAAGACAGAAGTAACATCAGTGGTGGAATGTCTGTCAATCATCCCTTTTTCAGATGATGGAAGAGGAAATCCATTAAGTGACAGCGCCATCCCCTGGTTTGAAGTACAATTACCCATTGATGAGTCCTTGTGTAACAATAGATAGACAGATAGTGAGAGGCACTATACAACGATAGATAGATAGATAGATAGATAGATAGATAGATAGATAGATAGATAGATAGATAGATAGATAGATAGATAGATAGATAAAAAGGCACTATATAATAGATAGATAGATAGATAGATAGATAGATAGATAGATAGATAGATAGATAGATAGATAGATAGATAGATAGATAGATAGATAGATAGATAGATAAAAAGGCACTATATTATAGATAGATAGATAGATAGATAGATAGATAGATAGATAGATAGATAGATAGATAGATAGATAGATAGATAGATAGATAAAAAGGCACTATATTATAGATAGATAGATAGATAGATAGATAGATAGATAGATAGATAGATAGATAGATAGATAGATAGATAGATAGATAGATAGATAGGAAAGGCACTATATAATAGATAGATAGATAGATAGATAGATAGATAGATAGATAGATAGATAGATAGATAGATAGATAGATAGATAGATAGATAGATAGATAGATAGATAGATAGATAGATAGATAGATAGATAGATAGATAGATAGATAGATGAAAGTCACTAGTAGATAGCATTAATTATGGAGACAGCAAGTCATAAAGAGTTGGAGAAACAAGGTGAACCCCATAAAGCTGAGAGATGATAGGCTTTTGAAAAATACACAATAATTATGGAGACATCTTCTTCTGACGAGACACATCATATGGTAGCAGAGCCAGTTTTTAAGAGGATGTTACAGAAAAAGGCCCCAAGACAGAAGAGTTCAGGAGGCCAGAAGACAGAAGTAACATCAGTGGTGGAATGTCTGTCAATCATCCGTTTTGCAAAGAGAGAAAGAGTAAAGACAATCAGTGACAGCGCCACCCCTTGGTTTGAAGTGTAATTACCCATTGATGAGCCCTAGTGTGATAATTGATAGACAGATAGTGAGAGGCACTATAAAATTGATAGATAGATAGATAGATAGATAGATAGATAGATAGATAGATAGATAGATAGATAGATAGATAGATAGATAGATAGATAGATAGATGTGTGTGTATGTATGTAGATATGTATATATGTGTGTATATATGTGTGAGAGATAGATAGATAGATAGATAGATAGATAGATAGATAGATAGATAGATAGATAGATAGATAGATAGATAGATAGATAGATAGATAGATAGATAGATAGATAGATAGATAGATAGATAGATAGATAGATAGATAGATAGATAGTATATGTGCAGTTAGTAAGCTTGGCTCCTAAGTGTATTTATGCTCAAAGAGAATAATTTGAAGTTCAAAATGAAATCCTCACCCAGGGCACTGTGGCAGTAAAGCAGCAGAGTTAATTGCATTCTTAAATGAATGAAAAATATCATGTGATTGAAATTTAGGTAAAATGAACAGATTTGCTGTTGAATAGCTGGTAAAGGTCCATTTAAATAGCCATATGGCTTATTATTTATTTATATATTTATTTTAATAAAACCTTCATCCAGCTAAGTTGTTTTCAGGTCATACGGATAGTTAGAAAATTCACATCTAAAAATATAACTGGAAGGTTTTCAGTTTTGTTCAAGCATTCTTTATTTCTTATGAGAAACTGTAAATGTGATTGGAGCCATGCGAACATTATATCAAAATAGCAGATTGAATGAAAAAAAAATTGACTTTGCAAAAATATATTTATCAAAAAATGAACAGATATGGCATTTCTATCGGTGGAAAAGAAAGACCACCCTTTGCTCTAATAGGTGACATTGCTCTTTCAAGTTGCTGTTTCCTATAACTGTCTAGTAGACTCAGACTTCGAGTGGGAGGAAGTTCTTCCCACTCCTCCATGCAGAATTCTTTCAGCTGTTCATATCTGAGGGATGTCTTATATGCACAAATCCCCCCACAATTTCTCGATGGGACTCAGATCCAGAGCTTTGACTTGGCCATTCCAGAACTCTCCATTCCTTTTTTTTCAGCCATTCATTGGTCAATTTATTGGTATGGTTCCATGTTGCAAAGTCAGCTATTGGTTGAGCTTCCATCTTCATTATTTGCAAACACCCTCTGGTACAATGAAGAATTCAGAGCAGATTCTATGATGGGTGTTACCCAGGTCCTGATGCATGCAGGCATCCCTAAACCTTTATGCTTCCACCATCATGCTCTTTACAGTTAGGATCAGGGTTTTATGTTCAAATACTCTCTTTGGTTTTCAACAAACATCTTTTTCTGGTATTGTGGCAAATTTGATGTCATCATGAAAAATCCCATCCATCCCCTCCAGAAGGCATCCCCTTGTAGCACTTTTAGCCAGAGGACCATTGCAGTTAGCTAAGAAGCACCTCGGGGGGTCTTTTCAGCACACTTATATCATGCAGTTCAATACTTCCACCCAATCTACTCCTTGTGTTTATTGATTGATTGATTGGCTGTATTATCTGTCCTGTGAGATGTATCTGCTACTGTATGCATCTGCATCTCCCCATGAGATTAATAAAGTTTATCTAATCTATTCTATTCTATTATAATCTAATCTAATCTGAATAATTCTGTTTTCGTCACATCTGTGGAGAGCACAAGTCCAGAAGTCCTGGTCTTGGCCTACAAACGTTATTCTTGCTCTGATGTTCTTTATGGACACCAACAATTTCCTCCTGGTACACATCCCAGGTAAACTGAATTTTGCGCAGCCTGTTTCTAATGGTAGATTCATGTACTTTGGTGGTCCTCTGATGAAATTTTGGGAGCACTTAGAGATTATTTTCAGCATCTTGTGTTCTGCTTTTAGACTGGAGTGCCCTGGCCTGGACAACATGAAATCTTCTCCACTTGTAGGTGATCATCCAGACCATGGAATGGTAGGTTTCTAATTGTTTGAAGATCTTTTTAAATCCTTTCCCAGACTCATAGACATCTATAATCTTCTTTCTTTTTTACAGAGATCTTTCTGTCTCAGGATGGTGATAATACACTTAAACAACAAAGGGCAAACTAAACAAAATGTCTGAAGTTTTAATAAAACAAGTTCAAAAATAAAAATCCTCCCTAATGGTCTTCTGATCATTTGCACCTGACTCTAGTCTGGAGTATTTAAGATAGTGATAAATGAAGGGTTGGGTTTACTTTTTCCACATGCAAACTTTACGTTTGTAATACTTTAAATTATCCAATGGACTACAAAATGTAAATGTTCCCAAAGTCTTTACCGTCTTCCTTTTTCCTGGGATGTCAATCAGTCATTAGAACATTAGAACAGTCTGGATGAGAACAGGCCGTTCAGCCCAACAATGCTCACCAGTCCTATCCACTTATTTCTTCTAAAAAACATCAAGTCGAGTTTTGAAAGTCCCTAAACTCTTACTGTCTACCACACTACTTGGTCGCTTATTCCAAGTGTCTATCGTTCTTTGTGTAAAGAAAAACTTCCTAATGTTTGCGTGAAATTTTCCCTTAACAAGATTCCAACTGTGTCCCCGTGTTCTTGGTGAACTCATTTTAAAGTCACCGTCTCGATCCACTGCACCGATTCCCTTCATAATTTTAAACACTTCAGTCAGGTCTCCTCTTAATCTTCTTCTGCTTAAACTGTAAAGGCTCAGCTCTTTTAATCTTTCCTCATAATTCATCCCCTGTAGTCCTGGAATCAGCCTAGTCGCTCTTCTCTGGACCTTTTCTAGTGCTGCTATGTCCTTTTTAGTCATAAGCAAGATGGACTGAAACAGCGGTTCTCAAACTGTGGGGCGCAGTTACTGAACAGTTTTATTACTGAAGTAACAAAAAAGGGGGCGCAAATGTTACCATATGTGACGTAATTTTGCTATTCGTAGGAAAATTTTAAACTTGTAGCGGTGTATCAGCAGCAAAAAATATAGGAATAAATTTTATTAGCGTTTCAAAAAAACGTTATGGGGTCGCGATTAAAACTGTTATGAAAAGTCGGGTCGTAAATACTTAAAGATTGAGAAACGCTGGACTAAAACGAATCAGGATACAACAAGTAAGGTGCAAAAGTTCAAAGTGCTTTTATTAAAAAGAAAAGGGTCCAAAACAAACAAATATTCAATAAATAATCCTTAAAACAGTGCAAATAAAGTGAAAATCAACAAATAAGGCCAATAAATAAGTCAAAATCAAAGATACAATTCTGAGGCCAAATTGGACATTTTCTCCTGTTTCCAGTGCTTGTCTCTCTCCTGTCTCCCCTCAGGTACACTCAGCAGGGCTGAGTCATTGGTGAATGTCACCCTTAACCGACTCACATCCCAGGCACCTTCTATCAGGGTCCGCTGGGACACTTTGAACCTTCATCCTGCCACCTCTGTTGGTAAACCACAGGACCTCTAAAGCCCATTGGGCTGCACAGCAGGAGTAATCCGCCCCTGGAGCTCCATTCCTCCAACTCCACCATGGGGCAGCCTGACCCCTTCACCTCCTTCACCCTTCTCTGGCTCTACTGCCCAATTCTTCTCCCTTCTCATCTTTCTTTGCCTCCATTTTTTCCTTCCTTATCTTCCTTTCTTTTCCTTCTCTTTTCTCTATACTTTGTGTGTGAAGGTACACTAAATGATCCAATGAGTGTCAAAGAGGGACAGATGACCTCCTAATCAGTCCATTCCCTCATTAAACTCTTCAGCCCCTCATCACTCTTGCATACACCGACAATTACAATGTCTAAGCCGTACCATTGTTTTTTTTTTAATATCCCATTCTGATCAACCATAGACCCCAGACATGCATCACCACAGTGGCATGAGATTTGTTGTAATATACCACCTTTATTTTTAAATACTGCTGTGGCCTGCAGAGTGCACTCCTGCCGCCCACACCAGACACAGACAGACATAGGGCATTAGTTCAGTACACACACTTTCTAATTCTTTGCTGTGGGAAACGCCTTCCCCCTGTTTCCCACGTGTACAGCACAGTACACAAAAGCACAATTCTTTCTTTTTCGTCAATCTCTCTGTCTCTCACTCTATCCGCCTCCACTCCTCCTGGCAAGCTTTGGCCTCCACCTACCAACTTTTGCTCCCGGAGTAGTGGCAGTGGCTCCTTTTATAGTGATCCGTTGATCTTCTTCTGATAGCACTTCCGGATGTGACAGAAATGCTGCACAAAAGGGCTCAGCAATGCCCGCAGAACCCAACAGGGCTGCACCAAACTGCAACTCCCATGGAGCCCTGTGGGAGTCCGAGGCATTACTGCAAACCAGGGCTGGATGCCATCTAGCACTCCAGGGTATGTAATGCCCTGAATATGCTCTCTCCCCTGGTCCTTCCACTATAGAGTCTTACCCAGCTGGGTAAAGGGCCCGGCTGTTTAAATGAAGAATTACTCTTGATATATCCACATATGAAAAAAAAAGAAAAGAATAACATTTCATGGGGTGTACTTACTTTTTCACATAACTGATTTTTTTTTCTAGTGGATAACCTTAGTCCAGACATGCACTATAAACATTAATGGGGACTCATAAGTTGGAAAGACTATCGGATATGTTTACTTCAGTAGGCAAAAATCATTTTCTCCACTAGAAGTGTTTGAACCCAAGGCTCTGTCTGCTGTCTGGATTAGAGCGAGAGGTCCAATCCGGTCTTTGGCATTTTGTTTCAGAGTGTGTGCTGGGAAAAGGCCAGCCGCACTAACACAGATTGCCGCTTTTGCTTAAGGCATTAACCCCTGAACCCCCATTCATCTGAGCTAACTGTTTAGCAGGAAATATTTGGCTCAATGCCGTCGTAATCCTCTTGTTTATGTGTGGGTGTCATTGCTAATTTTATTAAGATTATGTCACCATGCCTATATCATCCATTGCCTGCTTTTTAAAAGCTTCAATAAAAATAAGCAAGTTTTTTTCTGTTTAAAAAAAGAAACCCGCACACCTATTTATGTACGTCTGTTTTACATTGCATTATAAACACTCTGTTCTCTCAATGGTGTGCCAGTTCTAGTAGGAGGTACACATTTCTCCCTTTAGCAGATTTTTTTAAACTTCTAAATTTGTGTGTTTTCTTTGTCATCAGTCTAGTCTCAAATTTCCACAGCAGAATGCAGCAGATAGGAATTCAGTGATTGTTAATTATTAAGATGGTAGAAAGCAATGTCTTAAAATCTTGGTTGTGGCCACTAAGGGGTGTAACAGCACCCCAAACCCCAGGCACAACTGGCTTCGAATCCACTTCTTTTGATTTAACTCTTTCAGGGCGGATGTCGACTTTTGTCGGAATTCAGGAGTAGAGGACGGTAATCAGCCGTAAAACTTGCTGCTTTGTTTTAGTTCTGCTCTCTTTGCTAGAAGGAAAGTCAGCTTCATTGATTTGACCTCGATTATCTGTTCATGCATGAGTAGCGAAGAGCAAACAACCTCTAAAATGGCATCAAAGCAAACGTACAAAGCAAAATATTCGGTGGATGACGCTTTGCATATTATTGCCAGCTCGGACTCTGACTTGTCGGACTCTGATTTTGATGCAAGTGACCTGAAGACCAAAGTGAGGAACCGGCTTCAGCTGATCGGTCAGTCGGCCCCCAGCTGATCGTGGTGTTTAACACACGCTTGTGTAGCTGATGCGCCTACGGCAACGTTCGCCTGGGAGGACCGCCACTTACGATGATAGGAGGTATAAACCAGATTGTGTCACACTGCCATACGAAGACAATCAGGCAGCCAGCCCACCACATATTCCTACCGGCCATCGAGCGGCACCCCTACACAACCACCAGAGACCCTGAACAGGCATTGACAGAAGCCACAGCAACATATGAAACCTTTGATTTGTGTGCTCTTCAGAAAAGTGAGTTGCCTGCAAAAAATATTCAGCCCTCAAAGAGTTAACAACCAAAGCATGCCTATTACAGGTTTCTTACCCACACTGCCATAAATGGTTCAAACACCTGACAGTAAAGCACAGCACTTTCTTCAGTCCTTTCCATTATTCTCGCCAATCTTCTCCATTCCAGCCAGGCGAGTGACGTCCGTCTCCTTTCCCGACTCCGACTCCCTGGGCAGAGCGATGGGATCTCTTTTAAGTCCTGACTTAAGAATACGTGATCTATTGCATCTGGGTAGCACTTCCGGGTCAGGTGGGACCACAGCAATCATGGTGCACTCAATATCTGACAGCTCCCCCTGGTGGCCACAGAATCCAAAAGGGCAGCTCCCATGTTGCCCTGCGGTTATCCACACTGGGACTTGCCAGATGGGATGCTGCTGTCTAGTGTACAGAGGGATACAGCACTCATCCACTGTCCAGAACTTCCTACCTGGTGGTTCTGTGGCTAAAGGATCTGGGCTGGTAACTTGAAGGTTGTCGGTTCAAATCCCAGCAGTGACACAAGGAATGCTACTCCGTTGAGCCCTTGAGCAAAGACCTTAACCTTCAATTGTTCCAGGGGTGCTGTACATGTACATCATGTCGAGAACAAGGGAGGCACTCCTGTACAGGGACTCGATGGATCCAATGGTGTCAGCAGTGGGAATTGAGGTCAGGACGGGCAGGAAATGGAAAGCAAGTGAGGCATTGTAGGCCCGGCTAAGGGAGAGGTAGATTGTGGGGAACGTGGCTAGAGGTTGCGCTGGTCTCGGTTACTTTCCAGCGACCCAACTTCGCAAAGCCACTTGTAAAAAATAAGCATCTTCTTCTCCAGGAGGAGGTACAAGCAGGCGTGAAGGAAGAAAGAGTAAGCAGAACGGTGGGTCAAAGACAGCAGGGAACATGGACAAAGTGGGAATCGGTACAGCAGCGAAGAGTCACCTGGGATAACATCCTGCAAACAGATTACTACAGAGTCCGATTTCTGATCTATGATGGTCTACCAAACATGGTAAATCTCCACGTCTGTGGGCAAGACTGAAATACTATCTCGTGCTCTGTGCTCTGGAAGAGGATCCCTTGAGCACATCCTCAACAGCTGTCACTTGCAGATGGCAACTATGATCAAGTGCTCAAGGCACTCTCCAGGGGGTAGGCGTATCGATATCCAAGTCTACCATAAAGAGAAGACTGCATGAAAGTAAATACAGAGGGTGCACTGCAAGGTGCAAGCCACTCATAAGGCTCAAGAATAGAAAGGCTAGATTGGACTTTGCTAAAGAACATCTAAAAAAGCCAGCACAGTTCTGGAAAAAACATTCTTTGGACAGATGAAACCAAGATCAACCTCTACCAGAATGATGGCAATAAAAAAGTATGGAGAAGGCGTGGAACAGCTCATTATCCAAAGCATACCACATCATCTGTAAAACACGGTGGAGGCAGTGTGATGGCTTGGGCGTGCATGGCTGTCAGTGGCACTGGGACACTAGTGTTTATTGATGATGTGACACAGGACAGAAGCAGCTGAATGAATTCTGATCATTCTGATCAAATCAAACAAAGAACAAAGAAGTGGAAAATTCTTGAATGGCCAAGTCAGTCACCTGATCTTAACCCAGTTGAGCAGGCATTTCAGTTGTTGAAGACTAAACTTCAGACAGAAAGGCCCACAAACAAACAGCAACTGAAAGCCGCTGCAGTAAAGGCCTGGCAGAGCATTAAAAAGGAGGAAACCCAACATCTGGTGATGTCCAGGAGTTCAAGACTTCAGGCTGTCATTGCCAGCAAAGGGTTTTCAACCAAGTATTAGAAATGAACTTTTTATTTCCAGTTATTTAATTTGTCCAATTACTTTTGAGCCCCTGAAATGAAGGGATTGTGTTCAAAAAATGCTTTAGTCGCCTCACATTTTTATGCAATCGTTTTGTTCACCCCACTGAATTAAAGCTGAAAGTCTGCACTTCAACTGCATCTGAGTTGTTTCATTTAAAATTCATTGTGGTAACGTACAGAACCAAAATTAGAAAAAGTTGTCTCTGTCCAAATATTTATGGACCTAACTGTACAACCCAGAGCCAAGATTGATGGGCCTCCTTAACTCAGAAGCAGATTGGCAGCTGAAAGTTGATTTGAGCAAGAAGAAGAACACATGGAAGAAGCTCAAATGCAGAAAAAGTGCCAAGTACTGGGAGTTGACAGAGAAGTGCAGGAGGCTGGGCTGGATCACCCACTGTGAGCAAATGGTGTGGGGTGTCGGGGCATTGCAGGCCAGTCTCTTTGTAGAGTCTTGACGAAGCTGAGAATAGCGGGTTTAGGTAAGAAGAGGGAGTCAAATCAATTTGTGTGACTCTGGCTGAAGAGGGAGGCTCAGTGGTCAATTGCTGCTGGGATGCAAACTGGGGGTCTGATGAACCCCGGCCGCGTTGCCTGGGTGAGGGTGTATGATGTTTTAAAAGACCCCGAAACACCCGTTGAAACCAGGATGCATCACTGAGGATGCATCGCAGTGCTCCAGTGGAAGTACTTTTGAGAGGTACAAATAGCTGACCCTTAGCTCTGACCCTAAAAATCTGAGTAAGTTGGGGTGGGATATAAAGGGTCTGTGGCTCAGAAAGAATGGCCAGTTTTAAAATAAATAATCGCCGGCTTAAAGAGGAGGCATGGCTAGCGTGGCCGGAGCGGTTCTCAGACTTGATGTGGTGTGCGCGTTTCCTCACTTTAAGTGCACAGGTGAAGGACCATCTGTATCCGTAATTGATGCCAGGAGCTGCTAATTGCCGCACCTGTGCCACGTTCCCATTATAAACAGGAGTGGCGTGAGTGCGGAAGGGAGAGAAAAAAGGCAGAACGGAGGTTAAAAGAGAAGAAGGCGAAGGAGACTGTGTGCAAGTGAGTGAGACAGCAGGCTCGCTGAAATAACTACAGGCAGCTGGGAGAAGAGCCACTTAGTAGAGAGTGTTTGGCCGACACTTGGGGGCAGAAGGAATTGGAGCGCTTAAGAGGAGTAGGAGTAACCAGACGGTGGTTGGATCACTGCGTAAGGAGCATGGAGTCGGGGGCTTAGGAAGTTGAATTCCCAGCATGAGTGCCCTGGTCACTGGAGAACCCGAGTCTCTGTCTGGAGCAGCTGTACGGAGCCAGGGGTAGGGAAGCTACCAGACCAGTAGAAGGAGAAGGTCAGCTGCAGGTAGGGTGACTCCCATGGTGCAGGGCCCGGATGGGGAGCCACCTGCTAAAGAAGGCACCGGGTTTTTAAAGAACTGTTTCCTACCATTTTAATGGATTTATTGACTGGATTATTTTAACCTCCACTTTGGATCACCCTGGTTTTATGGATTACGTATTTATTTGATGACTGATTGCACTGCACTATTTACTTGGACACTTTGGTTTTGTTCTTAATAAAACCACTTCTGCACTTTGCACCTTTCCCCTTGCTTCGATTGGTGTCCTCATTGTCCAGCTCATCCAGTTACATTACCGACGGTGTCGGGTTTGAGAGCTCCCAAAAAGGAAGTGGGAGCCATGGAGGAGAACCCACATCATCACATGTGGTATGCAAAAAAGAGAATTCCTTCCTTGGGGATTAATCTACTCTATATATAAAATCCTGAGCTTAAAAGTGCAACGATTTTATGTCACTTTTTTTTTACGCTTTAAATCGGGCTTATTTTAAAACCTACATATATATGTTTGGGGTGGCACGGTGGCGCAGGGGGTAGGGATGCTGCCTCACAGTAAGAACAACAACAACAACAACATTTATTTCTATAGCACATTTTCATACAAAAAGTAGCTCAAACTGCTTTACATAATGAAGAAAAGAAAAATAAAAGACAAAATAAGAAATTAAAATAAGGCAACATTAGTTAACATAGAAAAGGAGTAAGGTCCGATGGCCAGGGTGGACAGAAAAAACAAAAAAAAAACTCCAGAAAGCTGGAGAAAAAAATAAAATCTGTAGGGGTTCCAGGCCACGAGACCACCCAGTCCCCTCTGGGCATTCTACCTAACATAAATGAAGTAGTCCTCTTTGTAGTTAGGGTTCTCACGGAAGGACTTGATGATGATGGTCATGCAGACTTCTGGCTTTTAATCCATCAATGTTGGAACATCACGGTGCTTTAAGTAGATGGTGGTGGCACAAGCCACCACCAAAAGGACACCAGAAAAAGAAACAGAAGAGAGAGTAGGGGTTAGTACAGATTTTAGCGCCACCATGGATAATTATTATAATGAATTGGATATACAGAGTATCAGGATTTAAATTACAGTGAAGTTATGAGAAGGCCATGTTAAAATAATGTGTTTTCAGCAGTTTTTTAAAGTGCTCCACTGTATTAGCCTGGCGAATTCCTACTGGCAGGCTATTCCAGATTTTAGGTGCATAACAGCAGAAGGCCGCCCGCCTCACCACTTCTTTTAAGTTTTGCTCTTGGAATTCTAAGGAGACACTCAGTTGAGGATCTGAGGTTGCGATTTGGAATATAAGATGTCAGACATTCCGATATATAAGATGGGGCGAGATTATTTAAGGCTTTACAAACCATAAGCAGAATTTTAAAGTCAATCCTGAATGACACAGGTAACCAGTGTAGTGACATCAAAACTGGAGAGATGTGCTCGGATTTTCTTTTCCTGGTAAGGATTCTAGCAGCTGCATTCTGCACTAGCTGCAAACGATTTATGTCTTTTTTGGGTAGTCCTGAGAGGAGTGTGTTACAGTAATCTAGTCGATTGAAAACAAACGCGTGAACTAATTTCTCAGCATATTTCAATGATATAAGAGGTCTAACTTTTGCTATGTTTCTTAAGTGAAAAAATACTGTCCTAGTGATGTCCTGGGTTCGCTTCCCAGGTCCTCCCTGCGTGGAGTTTGCATGTTCTCCCCGTGTCTGCGTGGGTTTCCTCCCATAGTCCAAAGACATGCAGGTTAGGTGCATTGGCGATTCTAAATTGTCCCTAGTGTGTGCTTGGTGTGTGGGTGTGTGTCCTGAGGTGGGCTAGCACCCTGCCCGGGGGTTTGTTTCCTGCCTTACTCCAGCAGACCCCCGTGACCCTGTAGTTAGGATATAGCAGGTTGGTTAAAGGATGGATGGATATATATGTTTGATATCATTCTTTTCAGAATTTATCAAACTCTAATGTGATGTTGTTAAATTTTCAGATTCTTATTCCGTTTTTAAATTAAAAACTAAAAAAATATCAAGAACTCACTGAGGTATAGCAGGTCCGTGGCTTCAAAAAAAATATGGCCAGTTTTTAAAATCTAGTTAGTCATGTCCATCTCTATGGGCGCGATTGCACGACCGCGGAGAGTTAATGAAGTAATTGGGGCGAGTCAGACCTGCACGTGCGGGTGCGATCATTCTCGATTGTTTCATTGCAGCGTGTGATTAAGGCGTTAGTCCCACAGAGACATATATGTATGGGCCGGCACAAGGGGAGAGGAGGGAAAAAGAGACGTGATAGAACAGGAGATAAGACAGAGGTTAAAAGACATGAAAGGTAGTAAAGGGCAGACGATCCAAACATCCTGATGGAGAAGGCAGCATGAGCTGGGGCTCCATGAGGAAGTGCAGGCAATGGCGCTCTGGTTCGCCCCACTGAATAATCGAGTAGAGTAGGGCGAGCAGGACTGAAGACCTCACAAAGGATTCGAGGGGCGACCGAGTGAACGTGAAGTAAGACGGGAGGTGGGGCGACCTCGGACGGTCTGGCTGTGCAATGTGGAGGCAGCCAAGACGGGGGTCGGCTGAAAGGAGTTCATGGCCGCTGAGTCTCCACCAGCTACACGAGTGATGGGTGAACTGGGGAGACAGAAGGAGGTGAGCTGAGATCTTATGAAGAGCGAGACCACATTTTTAAACTCGTTTTTAGCAGATTTATTTATTATGGATTTTATCCACACTTTCCACTGGTTTTATGGATATGTTTCGACAACGTAAGTTGAAACGGGCACGAGTGGAATAGTAATAAGTATAAGCACCACAAACCTGATATAGATGTATTGAATGAATGTGTAATTGAATCAGAATGCGTAATTAGGCCTCGAGCTGTAGTCGAAATTGCCTTTCAGGCCTCTAGAGCTTTAATCGAAGTCGCCTTTCTCTTTGAATTTTTGCAGCCGTACAGAAGGCGACTGTGCATTCGGCTTCGGACGGACATGAGTGAGTGAGTGAGTGAGTGAGTGAGTGAGTGAGTGAGTGAGTGAGTGAGTGAGTGAGTGAGTGAGTGAGTGAGTGAGTGAGTGAGTGAGGAGGCTGGCGGATTATGTATTAAGATTTGTGTACTGTTTATTTTTGAGAACACTGCACTGTGGACACTTTTGGTATTACGTTTGACTGTTTTTAATAAAAGCACTCGAGCACTTTCCACCATCCCCTGGCTTCAATGAGATTTGTCCTCATTTGTCAGCTCATCTCGGTCATAACTATTGACGGTGTTGGTTCAACAGACTCCCATGTGGGAGTCTGGAGGGGACTGGCATCGTCACACTCATGTCCCACGAGATGAGAATTTGTGCCAAGATATTTAACTATGTCCGGGGCAGGAAATAAAAGACAAAGAGTAGGACAGCTGCTGTACAGGCCTTACAACGTTTGAAGCGCTGTGCGAGATGCAGATCATGCGGCACAGCAGCAGCAATTCAGCAGCTGATTGAGCAAAGAGGAGGTAAAAAAAAGTATTTGTTTCCCATTGTATCACTGTTTAAGAAGGGGTTTCAGAGGATAAGCCGAGTCTCCTTGGGGTGCGTTCAGTCCCTCTCTTCACAATGTGAGAGTCAGAGACGTGAAGTGGTTGGCGCGTAGCGCAGGCTGGGAGGGTTGGAGAGCGATGCGAGCAGGGGGCGGACCCCCTAGTACAGTATAATACATTATAACAAACACTGTGTTCCACCATGACTGCTAGGACTCTAGCCCCGGTGTAGGAGCTACAGCAATGTCCTCGTGGGTCTGCGCCCAGCTCCCTCACTGACCTTCCTCTAGGATGTAATCCTCTCCAGGCAAGGGACCAAGATTCATCCCGGCTTCAACCCTCACACGGTATTACAGTATGTCACAAATAGAATGACAAGTAGGTGGGGTTTCACATGGTACTGTGTCAAAAACAGACTGACATCCGATTTCAACACATATAAATATACATAAGGTTAAATAAAGATAATTCAGCTGCGTATTTTCCTAAAAAGCATGGAAGTTTATAATCTTTTAATCAATTCTCCAGTTGTTTTTATTTTTGGAATTTCCTTCCTGTTTAACCCTCGAGACAACAGAATTCCAGCACAATACCAGCACTTGAGATGACTCCTCCGTCACAGGCTGAATTAATAATGGAGACGAGTCGGAGTACAGGAAGGTTGTGGAGGACTTTGTCTTGTGGTGAAGGGACAACAACCTGTAACTCAACTTCAGTAAGACAAAGGAGCTGGTGGTGGATTTCTAGCATGCCAGGGACCCTCTGAGACCATCTATCACTTGACAAGAAACTTGGCCACCCATTCCCCTGTCACGCATGCCGCACCCCTTTAAACAAATGAGCTAACCTCACGTGCTCACAAGATGCTGCTGTTGTGCACTCGGGAACACCTCCCGACTCCTGACTCCTACTTCCTACACCCGAAATGCACCTCTTTTAATCCATGCAACAATGCGTTTTTTAAAACTTTGCCACCCTTTCTCTTCTTGCCACTTTTAAACTAGCGATGGCCAGTAAGTGATTCTGAAAGAAACGGACAGCTGATGCAACTCCCATAGGGACTTTGAGGAGAGATAATAATAATTCATTACATTTATATATCGAGCTTTTCTCAGTACTCAAAGCGCTATCCACACAGGGAGGAACCGGGAAGCGAACCCACAATCTTCCACGGTCTCCTTACTGCAAAGCAGCAGCACTACCACTGCTCCACTTGTGAGGACACAAATGGCGTCAAAAATCTAATAAAGACGCACATTTTAGATTTATAGGCCGGGGACCGGAAGGGGTGGAGTTAGTTGCCCCCTCTGGGCGTCTTCTCTGCACTGTGGAGAGAAACAAAGAGGACAGTGCACCCTCTTCTCCTCGAGTGGTACTACATACCTCAGGTAATGTGTGACAAAGTTCATAAGTAACTCATTTTGAGCCACCATCCCTGGCTGGAGATTGTTATTTCTATACATACTGCTGGCACAAGGGATAAGAAAATACAGAAAAACAAGAATAGTCTTATATAATAATAATAATAATGATAATACTAATAATTCTTTACATTGTGAAGCCCAGGGTACGTACAGCCGCCCTAACCCCAACACAGACAGGCAGGATACCAATTTCCACACAGAACATGGCTTATTTAATAATAATAATAATAATAATAATAATAATAATACATTTTATTTATACAGCGGTGTTGCCTTCCACAGCACACAAGACACAGAGCACAACACAGTCACTTTTGCCTCCAATCCTTCCGCCTCCACTCCTCCTCAGGTTTTGTCCTCTTCCTCCCGATTCTGCCTACCGACTTCTGGTGACCGGCCCCTTTTTATAGGGCACCCAGAAGGACTCCACATGCCCAATGAGCTACTTCCAGCTGTACTTCCGGGTGTGTGTGTGGAAGTACGTCCAATTAGGGCCCTGAAAACGTCCGTGTGCACCCTGGGTTTGATTGAGGGTTGAGCTCCCATATTCATGACCCGTGGCCCCACTGCAAACCATGGGGGCTGCCCTCTGTCAATCTGGAGGAGAAACTGTCTTGGAAATACTCTCTCCCCATGTATATTCATAACCAGGGCATCCCGGCCGGCACAACATTTATATTGCACTTCTCTCACGATTGAAAGTGCTTTACATAGTGAATGGGGAGAGACTTCAACCACCTCTAATGTGTAGCATCACCTGGATGATGCGACAGCAGCCATTCTTGCTCAAATATGCTCACCGTACATGAGCTATTAGGTGGTGAAAGGGTGAGATAGAGATAGCTAGTTAGAGGCAGGGGATGATTAGGGGTCCAGAATGATCAGGACATGGTGGGCAATTTAGCCAGGACATTGGGATACATCTTACTCTTTATGAAGGATACCCAGAGATCTTTAATGACCGCAGAGAGTCAGGACCTTCGTTTTACAGTCATATGAAAAAGTCTGGGAACCCCTCTTAATTCTTTGGTTTTTTGTTTATCATTGGCTGAGCTTTCAAAGTAGCAACTTCCTTTTAATATATGACATGCTGTGACGGCCATTTCAGAACATTGTACTTCTCCCTCTGCATGAATGCCTTTGTAGATTTCAAACTGTGTTTTGGGTCATTGTCTTGTTGGAATATCCAACCCCTGTGTAACTTCAACTTTGTGACTGAAGAATTTGTAGATATTAGGTTGAATTCATCAGACCCTCGACTTTAACAAGGGCCCCAGTCACTGAACTAACCACACAGCCCCACAGCATGATGGAACCTCCACCAAATTTGACAGTAGGTAGCAGGTGTTTTTCTTGGAATGCGGTGTTCTGCAAAGCGCTTTTTGTTCTGACCAGATAACTCAATTTTTGTCTCATCAGTCCAAAGCACTTTGTTCCAAAATGAATCTGGCTTGTCTAAATGAGCATTGGCATACAACAAGCGACTCTGTTTGTGGCGTGAGTGCAGAAAGGGCTTCTTTCTCATCACCCTGCCATACAGATGTTCTTTGTGCAAGTTGCACTGAATTGTAGAACGATGTACAGATACACCATCTGCAGCAAGATGTTCTTGCAGGTCTTTAGAGGTGACCTGTGGGTTGTCTGTCACCATTCTCACAATCCTGCGCATATGCCGCTCCTGTATTTTTCTTGGCCTGTCAGACCTGCTGGGTTTAACAGCAACTGTGCCTGTGGCCTTCCATTTCCTGATTCCATTCCTTACAGTTGAAACTGACAGTTTAAACCTCTGAGATGGCTTTTTGTAGCCTTACCCTAAACCATGAGACTGAACAATCTTTGTTTTCAGATCTTTAGAGAGTTGCTTTGAGGATCCCATGCTGTCACTCTTCGGAGGAGAGTCAAAGGGAAGGAAGCACAACTTGTAATTGACCACCTTAAATACCTTTATATCTCATGATTGGACACACCTGTCTATGAAGTTCAAGGCTTAATGAGCTCATCCAACCAATTTGGTGTTACAAGTAATCAGCATTGAGCAGTGACAGGCATTCAAATCAGCAGAATTACAAGGGGACCCACATTTGTGCACAGCCAGTTGTTCACATTTGATTTAATTTCATACAACTAAATACTGCTTCACTAAAAATATTTGTTCGGAAAACACCGCAGTACTCAGATGTTCCTAGGAAATGAAAGACATATCACTGTTATATTTTTTGTTGAAAGGAGAGTCAATTATTATGCAGGCTGAGAGGGGTTCCCAAACTTTTCATATGACTGTATGTCTCATCTGAAGCACAGCACCATTTTTGAAGCACGGTGTTCCTGTCGAGACCACAGGATTAGCGCCCCCTGCTGGCTTCACCAACACCTCTTCCAGCTGCAACCCAAGCTTTTAATAGATGGTCTCTCACCCAATTGCTCCCCGGACCCAAACATGCTTAGGTTCAGGTGGATGACCTGTTCTAATACATTAATAATAAGGAAGGAATTTCAACATTTTTTCAATCGCATTTCAGTATATGTATATATGCGTCTGTAAATTTAATATAATTATGCTTCTATTTTCAAACTGCTTGCCCAACCCAGGATTATATGAAGACATAGATCCGTGTGTGCTTTTTCATAACACTGCTTTAAGAGAATGCCAAAAGTACACTGGTGGTATTTTGACTCATTGATTGGTAATTTCTTTCTGCTAAAAATCCATTTTTAGGAATTCAATTACCTTGGGTACATGCATAATAATGTACTTGTAGACAGCTTCAGAAAGAATTCTAGTTTAGTGGAAAGCAGGCCCGTGGCAGAGATAAATTCTTCTGTGTATGCCTCATTTTCTGTTTTATTCTCAGAATTGTATAAGCATGAAAGAGTTTTGCTGAGATAACAAAGATCACAAATGAAGAACGTCAGCACTCAGATATTTAAATAAATGAATGAGACTCGGTTATTAAAGAAATATATCAGTCCCAGCCCCCAGGTAACATTTTAGGAAAATTACTTAAATACACAGTGATATGCCACCTAAAATGTAATTTCAAAAGACTTTTATCAAACTAATAAAAAAAGTATTTAAGGATTATTATCCTTGACATCTAATTTTCAGTGGCAAGCAATAATTTTACCTCCAAATCCGACCCGACTGAGCAGGCACATAAAACACAATGACAGAACAGCATGGCGGTGCCTTAGCTAGTGTTGTTACCACAGAATTCCTGGTTAGGGTGCCCCTCTTTGTGCTGCTGTGTCCCCTTCCATTCTTTTAAGGATGCAGTCAGGCTGATTGTTATACAGTGGATTTAGAACATATTTAGAACCCCTTTAATTTTTTCACATTTGGTTATTGTAAGAATTAAACAAATACTGTATTGTCAAAGATGGTCGGAGTTCTTGTCTGGCCGGGACTCCTCTTCATTCTATGGACCCGGGGAGCAAGCCTGGTCAGGACAGTACCTCCCCCGGAACGCTAAATGGCAGCCCTCCTGGGTTGCATCGGGACCATGGGCATGGGATTTTGGAACTCAAGCCTGTTGAGGTCCGTGGCCACTACCAGGGGCCACTGCAGTGGTTCCTGAACCATTGTGGGCAGTTCATCCACCACACCTGGAAGTGCAGCCGGAAATGGGTCATCAAACATCTGGAGCACTTCCGGGTGGGCTATAAAAGGAGCCAACAGCCACCACTCAGAGATCCAGTGTCGGGAGGAGGGAGAGTGGAGGAGATAAAGCAAAGAGGAGAAGTATTGTGCTGTTGTGTTTGTGGGACTGTGTTGTGCCTGTGGGAATGGAGAAGGCGTTACCCACAGGCGAAGAAAAGAGAATAAAAGATTTATTTGTTTTATAAGTGCCTGTCTGTGTCGGGTCAGAACCTGGTATAGCGCCTTTGTCACAGTATATATTCGCTTATTAGTCGGGTCTTGAAACCCAAAAAATCGATCATAAAAATCATACCTGTTCAAAAATGCGACAGTCAGTCATCATCATCATCATCCAACCCGCTATATCCTAACACAGGGTCACGGGGGTCTGCTAGAGCCAATACCAGCCAACATAGGGTGCAATGTAGGAACAAATCACTGGGCAGGGCGCCAGCCCACCACAGGGCACACACACACAAACCCAGCACAATTTAGGATCACCAATGCACCTAACCAGAATGACTTTGGACTGTGGGAGGAAACCGGACACGCAGGGAGGACCCGGGAAACGAACATTTATTTGTATTTTATTTTTTTTTTACATCTTCTTGCCTTCTCCAACCTCGCACCAGTTTCCCAGACACATTGAATTTTGTTACAGCAGCGCAGTTACCAATTTCTTTCACCACTTCAACGACTTATAATTTAAAACAAGCTTCATATTTTCTTCTGATCGAATGCTCCATTGTAGATAAGGGATGCTCTTATGATAAAGGTGTATGAGGGTGTGAGATACAAAAAACACAAATCAGTACAAACGTCGCTTCGGAATAGTGCAGGTATCACCGTGTGGTCACGTAGGCACAATACATAGAAGTAAAAAGGCAGTGTGCTCCGTGGTTACTATCTCAGGTGGACGTTAGCATATCATAATCTCTTGGACCAATAGCGTGAGGTTTCCACATTCGACTTATACGACCGACCTTATAAAATACCGGAAATTATGCGGTAAAATTAAGCCACGACTTATCCGCGGGAGAACTTATATGTGAGTATATACAGTAAATGTTTTGGGGACCATGGGTGACCCTGTTTAATGTCTAGTATTAAAGAATGGAGAAATTAGAAATAAAATGCTTGTGAAAGATCTTTGCGGGAATTGTTCTCGGTCAAAAGTCTGCTCCCAAATGACATCGGACTTCCTGTGAGTGGAGGGAGAGGAAGACAGACTGGTAGAGGAAGTGATGTCAGTAGTCGTCCAGAGAGTTCTCCTCCATTGTAAAGCAAACGGAACTTATGTTAGTGCAGGTGTTGCCTACACCCCCAGGGAGTGGGAAATGGTATTTCAGAGGAAGGCTGCATCGAGATTCATCAAAATTGAGTGAGGTGCGTTGTCTGACTTTGTCATGGTGCAGTGCGCCGTCATTTGTAGGTCATTTGTTAGTTTGTGCTCCTATTCTGTGAAATGAAAAGAATCAAGCATTGCACAAACAACTGTCCCCTCTGAATGAGTGGCAGAAATTCACATTCTCACGGGTTCTTTGTCGCGGGCAGAGCTTCAAGATTCTAGATTCTTCAAGATTCTTTATTATTCGTTGCATGCATAGTTATACAGGACAACACGCAGTGAAATGCATCCAAAAAAAAAAAATATTTAACTCTCGCCGTGGGAACAACTTCATCAGCAAGCATACTAACAAAGCTAACTACTGCTTCCGCAAACTCGTTGATGTCATCATCAACATGTCCCAGTCTACGTCATCGAGCGCGTCCTGCAGCATGGCTTCTGATTGGGCAGACCAGCACCTCCCTCGTGAACGGAGCTTCACGAATGAAACTTTGTTTATATTCCGTCATGAGGAAAATGGCGTTATGGTCAGACTTCCCAAACGCTGGATGTGAAACAGCTTTGTAGCCCTGCTTGAATGGGGTGTAGCAGTGATCCAGGATTCTGGCTCCTCTAGTTGGACACGTGACATGTTGGTGGAAGTTCGGCATTACTTGTCTGAGGTTTGCCTTATTAAAGTCCCCTGCCACGATGAATGCTGCGTCTGGGTGTTTGTTTTGAGGCGTACACAGAACATTGTGGGGTTCAGATAAAGCCGTGCCTGCGTCCGCGTGGGGTGGGATGTAGACCGGCGTGGTAATGACCAAGGTAAACTCATGAGGCAGATGGCAAGGACGACATTTGATGATTAAATACTCCAGATGAGGTAAGCAGTAGCTGGAGAGAATGGAAGCATTCCTGGCATCGCAACCATTTATTATTAGTCATGAAGCAGACTCCCCCACCTTTAGCTTTGTTAGACTCCACCATTCTGTCCATGCGAAACACAGAAAAGGAGTCCGACGGTGTTATGGTCCGGCATTGTGGGGGTCAGCCATGTCTCCATAAAGCAGAAAATGTTACAGTCCCTCATGTCGCATTGGAAAGTAACTCTTGCTCTCAGGTCATCCAACTTGTTCTCCAATGACTGAACATTAGCCAGCAGTGGTGGGAGATGTGCTTGTTATCTCAGTCTGTTTCGGACGTCGCCGTGTTTCCCACGACATTTCTTTATCCGTTGCCGCAGGTCAGCGTCACATCTATTGTTGTCATCCAGGCTGCGGTGTATCTCAGCCAGCCACGGCGGATCGGGCTTAAAAGTGTCCAAAATAAAAGTAGAGACCCAGTTTCCAATTTCTAAAAGTGTTCTACTGTCATAGATTACTAAACCCAATGTTGTCTGTGATTGAAGAAATAATAAATAAAGGAAATAAACTGAAAAAACGCGCAGTCTAGATGGAGCGGTCAGGAAGGCGTCTGAACATGGCCATGCCATCCTCTTTCGTAAAGGCGAATAGCAGGGTGCAAATAGAAATCAAACATTTTCTAGGGGTTTGCAGCGTGGAAAAGTTTGGGAACCACTGATCCAGAATGACAAAGCAAAAACAAGATTTAATCGTGGTGCAGTCGGTGTCTTGCAGTGCAGTAGTTTGTGCTCCTATTCGATGAAATGAAAAGAATCAAGCGTAGCGTGCGCAATTATCACCTGTGAATGAGCCGCAGAAATACACTTTCTCAAGGGTTCCTTACTACGTGTGGAGCGTCTGAAAAGGAAAGTAACATTTTTTTTAAGAGAACTGAATTCAGACCTTGCAATGATCTGTAGAAGAGGGCGAGGTCAAGTGTTTGTTTCTGTGCAAGCCCTGTTTGTGAAACGTCACTGATTTCGAGTTTTGATTGTCATTTTTTGACAGGGGGCGACAATTGGGAGTGAATTGTATGCAACTTCTGCTGCTTACACTCAGCCCATCTTTCCTTCTGGCGGTCCTGACAGTAGTGCAGCAATTTGAACTGTGTGGCCACATCTGTGTTTGAACTAGCAGTTCAAGTGTTATCAGTGGGACAAAGCTTGTGGACTGGGCTCATCTCTTAGTGGCCCTCCTGGCACCCATTGCTTCCCGGGGGACTCTAATCCCCCAAACCCCTTGATCGTTGATCATGTCTTATTTCCTCATGGTGTATGCTTATCCATGGGATACCCCAAACCCCTAGATCGTCAATCGACTGTGTTTAAGCTTCACAGGGGGACACCTTTACATGATTACTGAGATTTATAAAGGTAATTTGCTGAATTTATATTTAAACTAGCGACTGGGAGCCCGATCGAATCGGGCTACAAATTCCACGTTTGTGCAATCAATACTTTCTCTGCAAAGAATTATTTGTTTTTTTAAGTCCCTGAAATGATTTTGTTATCATGGCACTGATTTGTGCCTAAAATAGACCATTTCGGCTGATGTAATGAAGAGCTTCCTGTGTAAACGGGGCTGCGCGACGTGAACTCAGCTCTTCGGCGCACCTCATTTGATTTTTTCCGGCAAACAAATTTTCAAAACAAATCGTATTTTACGACTCTAATCAGAGTCGGAGTAATAATTAGAGTTTGGGTCTGTGGTGCCCGGCAGGCATCAATGCCCGGCCGGGACGCCTAGGAGGAGTGGAGGAGGGCTTGTGCCTCCTCCAGGATACGAGGGGGCGTCCTCCCTGGTGGCTTTGGGGACCACGGGTACGGAGCTTGGAAGCTCAGCCCTGTAGGGGCCCGTGGTCACCGCCAGGGGGCGCCCAAATGCCTTGGGAGTGTTGGCCCTCAGTACTTCCGCCACACCGGGAAGTGCTGGGGGGAAGAAACTTGAGAGCACCCGGTGGACTTCCGGCAACACCTTGGGAGCTTCCGCCACACAGGGGTGTGGCTACGGAGGCCCTAATGATGCACCTGGAGCCCATCCGGGGCACATAAAAGGGGCCGCCTCCCTCCAGTCGAGGCGAGAGTCGGGAGGAAGAAGACGTAGCGTGTTGGAGAGGAGTGGAGGCGGACCAGGAAGAGAAAAGGCATTGTGTTGTGGCCAGGACTTTGAAGGGGTGATTGGTGCTTTGTGCACTGGGATTGTGCAATATAACTGTAAATATTATGTATAATAAACGTGTGTTGGGTGACATGAACGTGTCTGCCTGTCTGTGTCTGAGCCAGTCTCCACAGGTCTAAATATGTCAACAGGTTCTTAAACGTGTCAGGGTATCTGTAAGGGTTAATTCAAACTCGATCTTTATGGCAGCAATTGTATTCTCCACCTTGCTTGTTCTCACAGGTGAAGTTGAATGAGTTGCAATGTTTGCACAGGTTGTCAAATGCACCAGAGTGGTGCTCTGGAACTTCATCCTCAATAATATCTGTGTGATTGCACATGGCAATGCCGTGCCTCTTAGCATTTTCATGCCGCAAGGCACGGGCTGCTCGATATCTTTCAACCCGTGCTGCATTTGCAGCTGCTCGAGCTTCTTCAGTCGCTTGTGCACGGCTGGCATGATTTCTTTTAGCGTTAGTAGCATTCTGTAGTGCACGTTCTTCATCTGTCCTCTGTGTCCGATTTGCACCTTTTCTTTCAGCGTTAGTAGCATTTGTAGCCGCACACTGCTCATCCGTTTGTTGTGCACGTTATGTACGTCTGGTCACATTAGCAAGTCTACGTTCGTCATCAGTCATGTGACTTCGTTTCCTACGCATCCTTTCCGCGGCTGCTGCTGTTGTGGCTGCGTTGCGATCGTCACTCATTTTAGATCTGAGATCGGCTAAAATTTAAACAATGACCGTTGTTAATACCCAGCCGTCATTACTCATGCTTTTAACTTGTATTGAGTTGAGGTATTGACGCGAACACCATACATACGGATACTATCAAATTATATATAAGGATTTTATGCAGGCTTGTTTACCTGCAGTACAGTATGTGGTTCAGTTTATGGTTCATAAATGACAAATTTTATTTCTTCATCTTCAAATGTGATATGACTTTTGTAAGGGGTCGCGAACAGAAATTAAACAATTTCTAGGGGTGCGGGACATAGAAAATGTTGGGAACTACTGAGTTAGTGACTTTGTCACACTCACATTATCCCCCGTAAGTATTTTAGATGGACCCAATAACCAGGTAACGTGTATGTCAGAGGGGGACATTTTTTTGTACACTGGGTGGTTCCGTTTCTCTCTTAGGCAAAGGAACATGTAAATATTACATTTAAAACACAGCAGATGAAGAGGCAATAGGCACCCATTGTTGGGACTGGAGTGACAGACAGGTATTTGCTGTCTTACAAAAGAATCACCGCTTTGAAGTTTTAACTGGTTAAACATACAAACAATACAAAAGTGTGATAAGTTTCCTTCCTTGGAAAAAGTTTGTATTTACCTGACTTGGAAATTAACATGTCTGAGAATATTGGTTTCTAATCAGCATATGTGTACTCATTGATAGTTGCTAACAAGACATTTTGTTAACTTGTGTTTACACTATTTGTTAAACCCAGGATATCTGGATGTGCCACTGTTTAATCCATCGTCCCGTTAATCTAGGCAGGGACTGAAGGAGATTTAAACTTCTGGGCAGGAGAAGGCAGGAGAGGGATGATCCACTGAGAACGCTGCCAAGGCACTCGGACAGAGCGCAGGGGCTCACAGACAGACGAGGGTACGTGGCTGACATGACGTGAGGCACAAGGATGGCAACGCTTACTTCCAGGGAGGAAGAGACAGCTCCACAAGGAGACACCGGTTACGGGTCCAGTGAGAGAGGGAAGCTGCATGAAAGGACCAAGCAAAGCTGGCAGACGAGAAATGAGGCGTGCCCAGGTCACACTAACACAAGGAGCCCAGAGTGGAAAAAAAGGAACAACATAGTGACGCTGTCAGGGATTCAACGATTTAACAAAATGTCTGTTGGGAAACGAGTGTCCGGTGAACAGACTGCATCCGTGGACAGTTGGACGATTAATTGCTGGAGTAACACAGTGCACAAACTGGAATCTGCACCACTAAAGGTTGTATCCTCCACTTCTTGTTTTTAACTGACTTTTAGAATGTGGACTGTGTGCTTTCCTTTTAAAAAAAGGAATTTTGTTCGATATTGTTTGATTTTTTTTTAGGTTCATTTATCTTTTTAATGTACTTTATATTGTCTTGTGTAACAAAAGTTACTGTTGCTTTTCTGTAATTACTGTTGTGTCTTTCATTGTGTGTTTACTCACCGCCCAATTTAAAGAAACCTGTGTGCCATTATCGGCAAATTTCAAGAGTTCCAAGTCCCTTAATAAAACTGGGTGGCGTAGTCGGATATTTTAATGGTGTCTAAGTTAGATTACCTGTAAGTACGACCAGACACCTGTCACATGTACAATGCTCACATGCTTGACATTATTCTGTAGTCTTATTCTAAAATCATTTAAATTGTGTGCAGTTCTGGTCACCACGATACAAGAAAGACATAGCAGCACTTGAAGCCGTGCAGAGGAGAGCAGCCAAGTGCATCCCAGGACTTCATGACATGTTCTACTGTGACAGACTCAGACAATTAAACCTGTTTAGTCTCGAGTGGAGGAGACTGTGTGGGGACCTAATCCAGGTATTTAAAAATCTCAAAGGTATTGCCAAAGGAGATCCAGACAACATTCTTTCGATTAAGGTACTGAATCAGGTACTTGAGGACATCAGTGGTAATGAAGAGGAAATGCATTTAGGACTGATGCCAGGAAAGACTTCTTTACGCAAGGAGTCATGGGAATCAGGAACAAACTACAGACACATGGAGTTGAAGCAGAAACCTAGGCACCCTTTAAGAAGAATCTGAATGAGATATTGGGCCAACTTAGCTATTAGCTATAAAACAGACTTTATAGACTTTATGGTCTGCTCTCAGTTGTCTTATCTTATATATAAACGTCTATGTGTGGAAGTGTGTGTGTCTGTCTGTCCAGCCCAGAAGTACGAGGCTACAGCATGAAGTTCAAAGAGACGGCAAGGCGGCCCCAAGTTAACGAGTCGGAAGAATAAAGAAGTATGAGGCTACAGAATGAAGCTGAAAGAAAGTGACTCTGTCACCAAAGTAAAAGTGCTGAGGAAAGACAAACAAAAGAGAAACTTGCTTAGCCGCTGATAGACATGGGGGGCAAGCACGTCCGCAAAACGAAACCACCGATTCTGCATTTCAATTTTTTTTCTGATAATTTCAATAGTTTCTAGGAGCCCAGGCTTTTTACAGCACAGGCTTACACAGGAAGTTTACTATATTCTTATGTAATTAATTTCATAGCATCATTTTATATAGTCTAAAAAATATGCAGTATTCTTTCATAGAGATTAAAAAAAATACAACTCATTTATTTAAAGCTTCTAACATTACACATTACCACACAGAAACACACATTAGCAAATCGATAAAAAAGAGTTTTTGACAGTTTCTGAAAAAAGATTTTGTGTAATATTGAGACAGCCAAACTGTTTGTTTACAAACATTCTTTTTTTCAGTTAATCCAAAATGCTGCTGCAAGAATTATTACAAGAACAAGAAAATACAAACACATAACTCCAGTTCTTAAATCCTTATACTGGCTCCCGGTTAAGTTTAGGGCAGATTTCAAAATCCTCCTTTTTAACATATAAAGCCTTAAATGGCCGAACTTATCTGAACTTATTATTACTTTCAAACCACAGCGCACATTAAGATCTCAAGATGCCGGTCTGCTTCTGATTCCAAGGATTAATAAAATAACAGTGGGAGGTTGAGCTTTTAGTTACAGGGGCCCTAAACTGTGGAATAGTTTGACTGGTACTATAAGAGATGCCCCTTCCGTCTCAGGTTGAAGACTCACTACTTCAGTTTAGCACACCCTGACTAGAGCTGCTGACTAGCTGTACAGGCTACATCTCTGTTTTTAGTCATTAGCACTAAAACATAAGTAATATAATAGTTAGAATTTGTTACTAACCCTCACTATTCTGTTTCTCTTCCTGGTACTCAAATGTGGCACTTGCTGCCACTGCCCACCTGCCAAGTTGTTCTGCCTGCCTAAGGTAAAGTTATCTCTGATGGAGGAGCACTGGAATCATTGGGTAGAGGGGTCCTTTCATCAGATTGGCTGGCCCAGCGCTGACTTGGCTGTGGAATGGCCAATAGGGGAGCCAGCTTGATGGCCGAGGTCCCCAAGACTCAAATCCAAATTGTATTCTGTGATATCATCTGCTGTTGAATTCTGCTCTGTACTTGTAATATTTATATTGCACTATTGTATTATATTGAGGATTACTGTGTTCTGTTCTGTGTATTGTATTGGATTTATCCCCTTTTTTTGACACCCACTGCACGCCCAACCTATCTGGAAAGGGGTCTCTCTTTGAACTGCCTTTCCCAAGGTTTCTTCCATTTTTTCCCTACAAGGGTTTTTTTTTTGGGGAGTTTTTCCTTGTCTTCTTAGAGAGTCAAGGCTGGGGGGCTGTCAAGAGGCAGGGCCTGTTAAAGCCCATTAGCCGCACTCCTTGTGGAATTTTGGGCTATACAAAAATAAAAATAAAAAATAAATAAATAAATAAAGTATTATTATTATAACATTACAGAACAATTGTAAATACTGTAGAAAGAACACAGATAAAGAGTTGGGGTACCACTTTGGTAACAACAACAACACTTTATTTCTTGTATAGCCCAAAATCACAATGGGCTTTGAAAGGCATTGTTTTTGGACAGACCCCTAGTCTTGACTCCCTGTAAAGGCAAGAAAAAAGTCTCAAAAACACCTCTGTAGGGAAAAAATAAAATTAAACTTGGGAATGGCAATTTGTGTGTCTGTATGTTCGGCCGGGAAGTGCAAGGCTACAGCATGAAGCTCAAAGAGCTGGTAAGTTTGCCCCAAGTTAATGAGTCAGAAGAAAAAAGAAGTACGAGGCTACAGCATGAAGCTGAAAGAAAGCAACTAAATCATCACCGAGGAAAGATACACAACAGAGAAACTCGCTTAGCCACTGATAGACAAGAGTGGGTGACTCTGCATTTCATTTTTTTTCTGACGATTTCAATAGTTTCTAGGAGCCCAGGCTTTTTACAGCCTGGGCTTACACAGCTAGCAGAATATAAAATAAAGTACCAAGCAGGTTGGGCGTGCAAAGGGTGTAAAAAAATGGGGTTGAGACGGATGTGTGGAGTTAACCAAAAGGGCAAAATAAGAAATGAGACAACAAAAGTGGGAGAGATATCTAGGAAAGCAGGCTGAGGTGGTACAGACGTCTCAGGAGAGACAATGAATATGTGGATAAAAGACTGATGGGAATGGAAGTCCAGGGGAAGAGAAAGTCAGGGGGGCCAAAGCGCAGGTAATGGACAAAATAAAAGAAGATCTGAAGGAAAATGACTGGTGAGTCGAGCTGAAAGGAGAAGGTTCATCGAGCATATGAACCCCACATAGAGGATATAGAAGAAGAAGAGAAAGAAGAAGATACTCAAGAATAACAGTGGAAACAAAGGGAAAAAAAATCATGATGCAAGCCAGGAATTATTTTTTCTCCCACAAATGCAAAACTGCAGGGAAATGTACTTGATACAAAACCTTGACAGCCTCTAAAAATATTTGAATGAGATATTGAGACAACTGAGCTATTTGTTTACCAAACGAGTTTGATGGAATGAATTGTCTGCTCTGATTTGTAAGACTAATGCTATTTTTTTTCTAACATTATAGTAGAATTTTAAAGACACATCCTTGAAATATAAAAAGAGGACGAAGTGTAAAGTAATGAACGTATAAGTAGAAAACAGCTCATTAGATACGCTTATAATAACAATACGCCTTACAGTGTGAGAATATAAAAACATTCAAAGGGGTCTTTCACAGTTTTGCATTCACCTGCATATGATCGCATTTTCATTAGTAAAACAAACAAAAGGCCCAGAAAGCAATCCCACACAGCCACTTCTTTGGTATCCAGCAGTTAAAAATCATGTCTGTTATTAGCTTTATAATTAATAAACACATTAACTCACCGTAAACACCAGAAGTGACGCTACTCCGTTGGGCCCTTGAGCAAGGCCCTTAACCTGCAATCGCTCCATCCTGGGTATGAGGTTAATGCAAGCAGGTCCTCCAACTTGTAAGGAAAACTTGGGCGTTGGTGGCAGGATTGGCACTCCAGCCACTGTAAAATAAAAAAAAAAAACTCACACTGTTCCATGTGGGGTGCTGAGATGTCACCCACTGTCCTCAGATCCCAATCCAGGTGGTTCGTTGTGTGGTCAGTGAGGTGACACGCTACCACCGCCTGCTCCAACTGTGGAGAGAAAGAACAGAAAAAAAAAATAATGGCTTATTCCACCAATATGCTGCAGTAGACATTTTCCATGTCTAAGCAGTAAAATAACAAACTTCATGATTTATTATTCTCTCTTTGGGATGCATTGAGTTTCTTTAGACCCTTCTTAAATGGAAACAAAAAAAAAAAGGATTCAGACCCCTTCATTTTCTGCACACTTTATTGTGTTTTACATAAAATTTTAAATGGATAAATTTTCCCTTTTTCTAATCAATCTACACTAAACATCCCATAACAACAAAGTTAAAACATGTTTTCAGAAAAGTTGGTACAGTTGTTACGAATCAAAAATTGAAATCGCTTGCTCATATAAGTATTCAATTTAATTCAGTACTTTGTAGAAGCCCCTTGGGCAGCAGTTACACCATTGAGGCTTCTTAGGTACAACTCTGGTAGGTTGGAACACCTTGATTTAGGCAGTTTATTTTGATTTTGATATTTGAATCGATATACTATATTAATCCCCCCCAAGGGAAATTGTCTTTTCTCATGATGTTTGGGGTCATACCGGTCAGAGTGTGTAGAAGCAGGCAAGTGCAGGCACCCTCAGCCCCAATGAAGGCACTCAGAGTCTCAGGACAGGCAGCAGAATAAAGATTTATTGTACGGCGAACATACAGACTCACAACAGATGCAATGAGCGAGCTGCCATGGGCAACTCTCACATTTATTACAGTTCTTATCACACAAGTTGTTGTTCATCCTCATCTGACTCCTAACACTACACTGCTCTAGTCTTGCCCCTTATTAATTCCACTATTATTCCTCAGCTGAGGGGGTGTCAAATCCCTCTATGTCCATCATGTCTGTCTGACAAGGCCTACAGTCATATGAAAACGTTTGGGAGCCCCTCTCAGCCTGCATAATAATTGACTCTCCTTTCAACAAAAAAGATAACAGTGGTATGTCTTTCATTTCCTAGGAACATCTGAGTACTGCTGTGTTTTCCGAACAAAGATTTTTAGTGACGCAGTATTTAGTTGTATGAAATTAAATCAAATGTGAAAAACTGGCTGTGCACAAATGTGGGTCCCCTTGTCATTGTGCTGATTTGAATGCCTGTAACTGCTCAATGCTGATTACTTGCAACACGAAATTGGTTGGATGAGCTCATTAAGCCTTGAACTTCATAGACCAGTGTGTCCAATCATGAGATATAAAGGTATTTAAGGTGGTCAATTACAAGATGTTCTTCCTTCCCTTGGACTCTCCTTTGAAGAGTGACAGCATGGGACCCTCAAAGCAACTCTCAAAAGATCTGAAAACAAAGATTGTTCAGTCTCCTGGTTTAGGGGAAAGCTACAAAAAGCTATCTCAGAGGTTTAAACTGTCAGTTTCAACTGTAAGGAAAGTAATCAGGAAATGGAAGGCCACAGGCACAGTTGCTGTTAAACCCAGCAGGTCTGGCAGGCCAAGAAAAATACAGGAGTGGCATATGAGCAGGATTGTGAGAGTGGTGACAGACAACCCACACATCACCTCCAAAGACCTGCAAGAACATCTGGCTGCAGATGGTGTATCTGTACATCGTTCTACAGTTTAGCACAATTTGCACAAAGAACATCTGTATGGCAGGGTGATGAGAAAGAAGCCCTTTCTGAACTCACGCCACAAATAGAGTCGCTTGTTGTATGCCAATGCTCATTTAAACAAGCCAGATTCATTTTGGAACAAAGTGAAAATTGGAGAAAAAAATTAAGTTATTTGATCATAACTAAAAGCGCGTTGCATGGCGGAAGAAGAACACAGCATTCCAAGAAAAACACCTGCTACCTACTATCAAATTTGGTGGAAGTTCCATCATATTCTGGGGCTGTGTGGCTAGTTCAGGGACTGGGGCCCTTGTTAAAGTCGAGGGTCAGATGAATTGAACCCAATATCAACAAATTCTTCAGGATAATGTTCAAGCATCAGTCACAAAGTTGAAGTTACGCAGGGGTTGGATATTCCAGCAAGACAATGACCCAAAAAACAGTTGGAAATCTACAAAGGCATTCATGCAGAGGGAGAAGTACAATGTTCTGGAATGGCCGTCACAGTCCCCTGACTTGAATATCATCGAAAATCTATGGGATGATTTGAAGCAGGCTGTCCATGCTTGGCAGCTATCAAATTGAACTGAACTGGAGTGATTTTGTATGAAGAATGGTCAACAATACCTCCATCCAGAATCCAGACACTCATCAAAGGCTATAGGAGGACAGCGTCTAGAGGCTGTTAGATTTACAAAAGGAGGCTCAACTAAGTATTGATGTCATATCTCTGTTGGGGTGCCCACATTTATGCACCTGTCTAATTTTGTTATGATGCATATTAGATAGATAGATAGATAGATAGATAGATAGATAGATAGATAGATAGATAGATAGATAGATAGATAGATAGATACTTTATTAATCCCGATGGGAAATTCACATTCTTCAGCAGCAGCATACTGATACAATAAATAATATTAAATTAAAGAATGATAATAATACAGGTGAAAAAAACAGACAATAACTATGTATAATGTTAAATATTAACGTTTACCCCCCCTGGTGGAATTAAAGAGTCGCATAGTTTGGGGGAGGAACGATCTCCTCAATCTGTCTGTGGAGCAGGACAGTGACAGCAGTCTGTCGCTGAAGCTGCTCTTCTGTCTGGAGATGACATTATTTAGTGGATGCAGTGGATTCTCCATAATTGATAGGAGCCTGCTGAGCGCCCTTCACTCTGCCACAGATGTTAAACTGTCCAGCTCCATGCCAACAATAGAGCCTGCCTTCCTCACCAGTTTGTCCAGGCATGAGGCGTCTTTCCTCTTAATGCTGCCTCCCCAGCACACCACTGCGTAGAAGAGGGCGCTCGCCACAACTGTTTGATAGAACATCTGCAGCATCTTATTGCAGATGTTGAAGGACGCCAGCCTTCTAAGGAATATTTTCTGTTAATCCAATAAACTTAATGTCACTGTTGAAATACGACTGTTTCCATATGGCATATATTAAAAAGAAGTTGCTACTTTGAAAGCTCAGTCAATGAGAAACAAAAATCCAAAGGATTAAGAGGGGTTCCCATACTTTTTCATATGACTGTATGTGTACTCCCTACTAGCTACTATTATTTACAGCCAAAGAATTCACATTCCCTCTTTAAGCGAGGGTCTCATCCTTTTCTAGCTCTCCAGCATGTCTAACCTTTGGCTTATGAACTGTTGGTGGTTTCTAGCTCATACAGAATAGTTAAAAATATATAGGCAGAAGTCTTTTTAATTGTAACTCTTTATATCCATCCATCCATCCATTATCCAACCTGCTATATCCTAACTACAGGGTAACAGGGGTCTGCTGGAGCCAATCCCAGCCAACACAGGGCACAAGGTAGGAAACAAACCCCAGGCAGGGCGCCAGCCCACCACAGGGTAACTCTTATATCTTAATGCTTAGTGAAATATAGTATTTACTTGTGTCATGTGCTTAAAATACTTTTCTAATACGTAGAGATTACCCATTTTAAAAATTCATTTTTCTATAAGCGCAGGATCAGGCGTTGTTCAGTTCTTCCTGGCAGATCCTCTCCAGTTCCCTTAGATTGGGTGAGAAGTGCCTATAAACTTCCATCTTCAGGTCTCTCCACATATGTTCTGAGGGGTTTAAGTGTGGACTTCCTGGCTGGACCACTCAAGGACGTGTCCCAGTGCTACTTCAGCATCATTTTGGCTTTATGCTTTGGGCTATTGTTGCACTGAATGGTGAATCATCACCCCAGTCTGAGGTGATTACATTTCTGTATCTGGTTTCATTCATTCATCCCTCAATTCTGACTAGCCATCCAGTCCCTGCTGTTGAGGAGCACCTCCATAGCGTGATGTTGCCACGAACATGTTTCACAACCGGGGGTTGGTATTAGGCAGGTGACAATCAGTGCCTGGTCTTCGCCAGACACAGTGCTTGAAGTTCTGAACAAAAAGTTCAATTTTTGTCTCTTCGGACCAGATTTTCTTTTTTCCTCAAATTCTCAGAGTTCAAGTGAGCTGTCATATGCCTTTTAATCAAGAGTAGTTTTGGTCTACCCACTAAACGCCTGATTGATGGAGTGCTTCTGAGATGGCCATCCTTCTGACAGGTTCTCCCACCTCAGCAGAGGACTTCTGAAGCTTTGATAGAATGATCTTTGGTTTCTTGCTCACCTCCCTGATGAAGGCCATTATTGTGTAGTGTAATGAAATAAAATCACTTCACGAAACGTCACAAAGAGTTGGGGAATTGCCTCATATGATGGCCTTTGGACTAGATGAAAAATGATTGAAAATGATCAAAAAACCAAAGCATTTGACATTGTACAGTGGTTACATGAGGATTTATATACAAAATGGTGGCAGGAAGTGATTTAATACAGGAAATGACACCAATGCAGATGGACGGAAGTGATGTCAACAAGGCAGAACCAGATTTAGATCATCCATGGTAGCCGGGAGTGACATCATCACAGAGGAGCCAGAAGTGACGTCATCATGGCGGGACCGGAAAGTGCCATCATTATTAGGAGCAGGGGGTGACGTCACCACGGAGGAGCCGGAGGTATGGTATTCAGAGATGGGATTGTTCTGTAGTGGCCATTTTGTGAATTGCTGAATTGCTGAAGGTAAGTGTATGAGATTAATATTTTTCTTCTTTGGCTTTGCTGAATGAGAGATAGGCATTAGTACACATAATCAACCCCTTGCCTCGTGTTGTATCACTCACCTTAGGGCTTGTTGGCTGCCTCCTAAGCGCACGTGTGTGACAATAGTTACTCAGTTTCACTGTATGGCCAACTCTCGGATGAGTCCTGGTAGCTCCAAACTTCTTCTGTGTCATGATTAGTGAGGCCAGTGTGCTTCAGGGATCCAAAAAAGCTTAAGAAATGACTTTATAACCTTGCCCCAATCCACACATCACTACCATTTGATTATGGTGGTCTACTACGAGTTCCTTGGACTTCATGGCTTGGGTTTTGTCCTGACATGCAGTGTGAATTGTGGACCTTCTATATACATGGTGTGTGACTTTCTAAGCAAAATCCAATTTGCCACAGGTGGACCCCTGATCAAGTTCTATGCGCATCTCAAGGAAAATGATGGCAAACAGGATGGACCTGAGCACAATTTGCAGTGCCACACCAAAGGGACTGAATACTTCTATGAATGAGAAACTTCAGTTTGTGATTCTAATAAACTTACAAACCTTTCTGAAAACATCTTTTCACTTTGTCCTTATGGGTTACTGAATGTAGATTGATGGACAAAAAATGGCAAACTTATCCTTTTAAAATGAAATCCACAACAAAATAAAGTGTGAAGAAAGTGAAGGGGTGTGAATACTCTCTGAATCCACTGTTCATTTTTGTAACCCATTTCAGCATGATGAGCTTCGAAAAATGTTCTCCTTGTCGATTTCTAAATTATGTTTCCTATTATCATTAACTCGCCTTTTCATTTTGTTTATTCCAAAATTGTTAGAAAAGAAGAAAAGAGTAATCTTCCTTTCAAGAGTTTTCAATCTATGGCATGATAACTTCAAGGTCATGGTGGACTGTGCTACTCCTGAATAGGAAATTCACTCGGTGATGTGCATTACAATAGAATGAAAAAAAAAATCACATATTATGAAGGGAAAGTTTACGACGTAATTCAACAAAAACTAATTTAAGTACAATATGCATTGCCATTCTTCTTGAGCATTAAAACAACCCAATTGCTGAAAGCACAAATTATCTCTTAATGTGTATCACAGTTATTGTGCATTGCATAATTCTATTGTTTGTCAGACTGCTAAAGTGAAATTTATACTGAAAAGAATAAAAAGGACCCTCAAGAACATGAAGGTTTAACAGATTTGTAGTTTTATATAATCATTCCGCTCACATCCAGATTTGTTGGAGGTATCAGTTTTTTATTGTCATGCTGTTGAAAGTAATGTCTCTATCTATCTATCTATCTATCTATCTATCTATTATATAGTGTCTTTCATATCTATCTATCTATTATATAGTGTCTTTCATATCTATCTATCTATCTATCTATCTATCTATCTATTAGACAGACAGACAGACACTATATAATAGATAGATAGATATGAAAGACACTATCTATCTATTATATAGTGTCTTTCATATCTATCTATCTATTATATAGTGTCTTTCATATCTATCTATTATATAGTGTCTTTCATATCTATCTATTATATAGTGTCTTTCATATCTATTTATCTATCTATCTATCCAGTGCCATCCATAATGTTTTGGACCGAGGCACATTTTTCTTAATTTACTCCTCTGCTCCAAAGTTTAAAATTACAAATTATACAATTTAGATATTGTGATTAAAGTACACATTGCAGATTTCACTTTAGGGTATTTCCATACATTTCGGTCACAACATGTAGAAATGACACTTTTTCTACACAGTCCCTCCATTTTAGGGCGCCATAATATTTGAGACAATGGACGTTCAGGTGTTTGTGATTCCTCAGGTGTGTTTCATGGCTTCATAAGATACCTCAGTTTGCTTCTACCCTTTGGAGTCTGTTGTTGCCATTTTTCAACATTAGGACAAGAGCAGTGCCAGTGAAAGTCAAAAAACCTACCATGAGACTGAAAAACAAGAATAAAACCATCAAATACATCAGTAAAACCTTAGGACGACCAAAATCAACTGTCTGGAATATCATGAAGAAGAAAGAACACACTGGTGAGCTCAGTAATCACAAAGGGACTGGTGGGCCAAGGAAGCCCTCCACTGCTGATGACAGAAGAATACTCACTATGGTCAAGAAAAAGGGGGCCGATGTGTGTGTGTGTCAGAGACGACCACCAGCAAAAGACTTCATGAACAGAAACACAGAGGCCACACTGCAAGATACAAACCACAAAAACAGGATGGCCAGATTACATCCATCCATCCATTTTCCAACCCGTTGAATCCGAACACAGGGGTCTGTTGGAGCCAATTCCAGCCAACACAGGAGCCAATCCCGGGCAGGGTGCCAACCCACCACAAGACACACACAAACACACCACACCAATTTAAAATCACCAATCCATCTAACCTGCATGTCTTTGGATTGTGGGAGGAAACTGGAGCGCCCGGAGGAAACCCACACAGACACAGGGAGAACATGCAAACTCCACGCAGGGAGGACTCGGGAAGTGAACCCAGGTCCCCAGGTCTCCCAAATGCGAGGCAGCAGCGCTACCCACTGCGCTGCTGGCCAGATTACAGTTTGTGTAAAAGGACTTCAAAGAGCCTGCAGAATTCTGGGAAAAGGTCTTGTGACAAAGAAGACAAAGATGAACCTGATCAGAGTGATGGTAAGAGCTAAGTGTGAACACCAAAAGGAAGTGCTCAAGATCCAAAGCAGACCACTTCATCTGTTAAAGATGACAGTGCTGGGGGTGTTATGACTTGGGCATGTATGGCTGCCACAGGTCCTGGCACACTTCTCTTCATTGATGATGGAACTGCTGACAGCAGTGGAACAATGAATTCAGAGGTGTGTAGAAACATCTGATCTGCTCAAGTTCCAATAAAGGACTCCAAACTCACTGGATGGTGCTTCATCCTACAACAAGATAATGAGCCAAACATATACTGCTGAGGCAAAACAGGAGTTCATTAAAGCTAAAAGATGGAAAATTTTTGAATGGTCACTTGATTTCAATCAAATTGACCAGGCCTTCCATATGCTGATGAGAAAACTTAAGGGGACAAGCCCCTGAAACAAGCAGGTGTCGAAGATGGCTGCCTTAGAGGCTTGGCAGAGCAGCACCAGAGAAGCTCCTCAGCACCTGCTGATGACAGTGAATCACAGACTTTAAGCAACCAAATTATGAAGGCTTTAATAGACCTGCCATTGCTGTGTCAGAAACATTATGTTGTCCTGAAATGTGTTAGACCTTGTGCAAAAAGCAATGTCTTACACAGTGTGACTGAAATGTATGCAAATACCCTTAAAATGAAAATCTATAATGTGTTCTGGGGCTGGATCTGAGAGTCTGACTGCCTGGAGAACCAGATAGAGTGGATGGTTATCCTCAAGATGATGTGTTTTACATTAATTTAGTTTTAGTTTAAGCTAAATGTGATCCCCTGGTTCCCTACAGCCGGCATACATCTTGAACCAAGCACATTGATAGTCATTGGCTGAGACAGACTATGGCAAATGAGGACACAGAACAACAAAAACTGGTGCAAAATGTGTTTAGTGGTTTTCTTTAACAAATTTGTGTGCATATCAAATAAAGTGCGGTGCGTCTTCTCAATAAGCAAAAAAAATAACAATAATTCACAATTAAAGCAGAGTTCACTGAGGAAGTTAGGATCAGCAATAAATAACTCAAATAAAATATCCATTAAAATCAAAAATAAAATCAGGAGTCAGAATCACCTCTGTAGTTCTCTCCAGTGCTCTTTGTCTTTTTCAGTTTTCAGTTCACTTCCAATCCAATCTAACGGAGCTTGAGAGGATCAGGCAGGAGGAATGGAATAAACTGCTAAAGCTTGTAGAAATTTACTTAAGAAGACTCAAACCTGGAATTCATGCCAAAGGGGTTTCTGAAAAGTAATGAATTAAGAGTCTAAATCAGGTCCTGGAGGGCCACAGTGGCTGCAAGTTTTCATTCTAACCCTTTTCTTCATCAGTGACCTGTTTTTGATGCTAATTACCTAATTATTTTTAATTGACTTGCTTTTTAAAGATTTGTTCCCTTGAATTTATTCATCGTTGATCTGAATTGCTTCATTTCTTTCCTTAAATGGCACCAAAACAGAAATGAAATGTGAAGTGAGGGAGCCAACAGAAGACCAACTAAGTCAGGGCCTCAGATTCCCACCAATTTCACTCCAACCAGTTGCTTAATTAGGCACCGAGTCTTGTCGTTAATTAAACTCAACAACAACAACAACATTTATTTATATAGCACATTTTCATACAAAAAGTAGCTCAAAGTGCTTTACATAATGAAGAAAAGAAGAATAAAAGACAAATAAGAAATTAAAATAAGACAACCTTAGTTAACATAAAAAGGAGTAAGGTCCGATGGCCAGGGTGGACAGAAAAAACAAAAAAAAAACTCCAGAAGGCTGGAGAAAAAAAATAAAATCTGTAGGGGTTCCAGGCCACGAGACCGCCCAGTCCCCTTTGGGCATTCTACCTAACATAAATGAAATAGTCCTCTTTGTAGTTAGGGTTCTCATGGAGTCACTTGATGCTGATGGTTATACAGCCTTCTGGCTTTTAATCCATCCATCATTGTTGGAACATCATGGTGCTTTGGGTAGATGGTGGTGGCACAAGCCACCACCAATAGGACACCGGAAAAGGAAACAGAAGAGAGAGTAGGGGTTAGTACAAATTTTGAATGAATAGTTATTATAATGAATTGGATATACAGAGTGTCAGGATTAAATTACAGTGAAGTTATGAGAAGGCCATGTTAAAATAATGTGTTTTCAGTAGTTTTTTAAAGTGCTCCACTGTATTAGCCTGGCGAATTCCTACTGGCAGGCTATTCCAGATTTTAGGTGCATAACAGCAGAAGGCCGCCTCAACACTTCTTTTAAGTTTTGCTCTTGGAATTCTAAGGAGACACTCAGTTGAGGATCTGAGGTTGCAATTTGGAATATAAGGTGTCAGACATTCCGATATATAAGACGGGGCGAGATTATTTAAAGCTTTATAAACCATAAGCAGAATTTTAAAGTCAATTCTGAATGACACAGGTAACCAGTGTAGTGACATCAAAACTGGAGAAATGTGTTCGGATTTTCTTTTCCTGGTAAGGATTCTAGCAGCTGCATTCTGCACTAATTGCAAACGATTGATGTCTTTTTTGGGTAGTCCTGAGAGGAGTGCGTTACAGTAATCTAGCCGACTGAAAACAAACGCATGAACTAATTTCTCTGCATCTTTCGATGATATAAGAGGTCTAACTTTTGCTATGTTCCTTAGGTGAAAAAATGCTGTCCTAGTGATTTTATTAATATGCGATTTAAAATTCAGATTACAATCAACGGTTACCCCTAAGCTTTTTACCTCCGATTTGACTTTTAATCCTAATGCATCCAGTTTATTTCTAATAGCCTCATTGTATCCATTATTGCCAATCACTAAGATTTCGGTTTTTTCTTTATTTAATTTGAGAAAGTTACTATTCATCCATTCTGAGATACAGGTTAGACATTGTGTTAGTGAATCAAGAGATTCGGGGTCATCAGGTGCTATTGATAAATACAGCTGTGTGTCATCAGCATAGCTGTGGTAGCTCACGTTATGTCCCGAGATAACTCGTTCTTTAATTCCATGGTTTGTTGCTGCTCTCATTGTGCAATAGCAGACATTTCTGAAATTGTTCATTTTCTCTTTCTAAGAGCACTGATAAAATATTTTGGGGACCAAAGCAGATCAACATTCTTGGGACCTTCATCTTTCTTTATTTTCAGGTGTTATTTGTTGGCCATGTTTTGTCTCATTTTGCATCATTTTGTAACCTGACATTCTGTTAGCCTTCTTATTGTGAACGCTGTCTAGTGGTTGACAGTGTCGGTCATCTAGAACTCCTAAATCCTTTCAGACCTCACATTGGGTATTCAGAACTCACATTTTTTCTTCTTTTAGTTTGATGCCCAACCTCTCATGTGGCACCTTATCAACTGCTTTCTGAAATGCCAGATAAATAATATTATATGCTCCACTTTGATCATGTCCTTTTGTTGCTTCCTCATAATATTCCAGCATGTTAGTAAAACATAACGCATCCTCCCTTTTCTGACCCCATGCCGACTGTTCAGTAAATCTCCTGTCCTTGCCATGTGCTGCTCAGTTTTACCCTTAATGATTCCTTCCATTAATTTACCTGTGATGTACATTAAGCTTACTGGCCTATAGTTGCTTGGATCTGCCAGTTAAGATTAAGGAAAATATTTGCCATTTTCCAGCCCTTTTGAATTTCCCCAGTCTGTAGTAACTTCCTAAAAAATGTGTCAAGGGTTTATATATTGTGGCAGACGGCCGTGACGCCCCCTGTAATGGAAGGACCAGGGAAAAGGACATATTCATGGCAATGCCCCTGGATTACATCAGGGCCACGGGTTTGGAGCTTAGAAGCTCAACCCTGCAAGAGGATCCGGGAGCATTTGGAGCACTTCTGGGTGAACTATAAAAGAGGACACCTCACTCCATTCGAGGAGCCAGAGTCTGCAGGAGAAGGAGGAGCACAAAGCTTGCTGGGAGAGGAGTGGAGATGGCAGAGAAAGAGAGAAGGAAAGAGAAGGAGGAAGAGAAAAGACTGAGCAGTATTGCAGTGGATAATTGTGTAGGAGAAAACGGGGCAAGTTGTCTCAAGTTTTACTTAATCAGCTGTGGATGGGTCAAATATAAAGTTATTGCCAAACAAAGGCCTACATTGATTAGGTAAATTACCATTAAACAGATACAAAATAACAAACATTATCAACAGAGATACTTAGTATGTAATAATGTAGCGAACTCCCCTAATTGTTGAATGAGGAGCCCGGAACACACGAAAAACTCCTACTCTTAGGAAAAATATTACTATAATGTCCGAAAACCGACAGAACCTTCGACCCAATTTTGATGTCCCCAGATGGAGTTGTTTATGGATTTATCAAAAAAAAAAAAAAACAATGAAATAATTACCCAACAGTTGTTTAGCCAAATCAAAAGAATATATATTATAAATCACACCAATAATAAACACCAGTTAAATCACTCCTTATATAATATCCCGAAAGAAAGCAAGAAAGAAAGCAAGAAAGAAAGCCAGGAAAAGAAACAGAGATATATCCTATTTAACCCCACACCCCATAAATTCACAATAAATATCTGTAGGAATACACACATATACACATATATACAAATATAAATTAGATATATAGTTTCACAATTCCCCCCCCTCGTTCCCCAGTCCCTTTTATATATCGTTGATTTAAAGAGTTTAGCCACTCGGCCTGGAAAGTCAGTGAATAATCCAGTAATTCAGTCACTAAGCTCCGCTGACTAGAAAACTGTATTTAATGGTAAAAAGGAGCAATCTCACCGGCTTGGCGATGATTCTTAGTTAAAAACTGCAATCCGTCTCACCCGGGAGTCTGAGCGTTAGCGTCCTTCCATGGCCGCTGTCCTCATCACAAATTCAACTTAAAGCCGTGCACTCCGAAGATCATTCCGATTAGCCCGCACAGCTCTTCGTTGCGTCCAACCGTGATTTCGGAGCCTTCCGTGCTTTACCAACCGCTTCTTTAACCAATTCCGTTCTCCTTCCCAGCTACTTCTTTAAACCAACTTCCTTCTTCCTCCGCCCTCCTCGATCCTTTACTTTTTCTTCTCCCCCTTTTAAACTACGCGCCTCCTTGCCTTTTAAGGAAGATTTACGTCACCACCAAAGTTCATTTCGGCAAGGACCCTCAGGCGTTGTTTGGACCCCTACTCGCCTTAAAGAGATATCCCATAAAGATTAATTGCCAGGGACATCATCACTAAAGGGCAAGTGGCAGAAACAGTTAAAAGTATACAATAAAAACAATATGTGACAACCGTTACAATAAACTAATTTAAACCGGGAGACTTGAGATGTGACAACATACCCCAGGATCTCACAAGCAGGGGCATGTTGTCACGAATAGCTAAAGCTGTCATCAAATAGGCCTTTAGAGCGTACCAACTACTACAGACTAACTCAGCTGCAACAACATCATGTTCCTGTAACCAAACACAATTTTACAGTCATTAGTTGGCTGCTCACTGTTACAGGTCTATGTCAGCGCCATAGTTGCACAGCAATCCATAACGAAACTTAAACTGCTTGCTGCTTCTGGCAGTTCCACCAACGTGAATGGGGGCAGGCAACTTCATGATGATTTCAGTGGCGTCATGCTCCCATATTACATCCTTTTCCGGGAAGATGAAAATGAAGTCTTGTTTTGACGGAATTTGACGCATGTGACATGTGACAAAATGCCCCAGTAGAGGTCAGTACATTTCAGTTTTCAGCAGCACCAACGAAGTTACTTGGACTTGGAAAAGGCATTCAACCGTATCCCTCGGGGAATCCTGTGGGGAGTGCTCCGAGAGTATGGTGTACCAGACCCCCTGATAAGGGCTGTTTGGTCCCTGTACGATCGTTGCCAGAGCTTGGTCCGCATTGCCGGCAGTAAGTCGAACCCGTTTCTAGTGAGAGGTGGACTCCGCCAGGACTGCCCTTTGTCACCGATTCTGTTCATAACTTTTATGGACAGAATTTCTAGGCGCAGCCAGGGCGTTGAGGGGGTCCGGTTTGGTGGACTCAGGATTGGGTCACTGCTTTTTGCAGATGATGTTATCCTGTTTGCTTCATCAGGCCATGACCTTCAGCTCTCTCTGGATCGGTTCGCAGCCGAGTGTGAAGCGGCGGGGATGGGAATCAGCACCTCCAAATTTGAGACCATGGTCCTCAGCCAGAAAAGGGTGGAATGCCCTCTCAGGGTTGGTAGCGAGATCCTGCCCCAAGTGGAGGAGTTCAAGTATCTCGGGGTCTTGTTCACGAGTGAGGGAAGAATGGAGCGTGAGATCGACAGGCGGATCGGTGCGGCATCCGCAGTAATGCAGGCTCTGCATCGGTCCATCGTGGTGAAAAAGGAGCTGAGCCGGAAGGCGAAGCTCTCAATTTACCAGTCGATCTATGTTCCTACCCTCACCTATGGTCATGAGCTATGGGTAGTGACCGAAAGAACGAGATCGCGAACACAAGCGGCTGAAATGAGTTTCCTCCAGACCAGAGAATTTTCTTTCTCATGGTCTGAAAGTCCTTCAGGCGCCTTTTGGCAAACTCCAGGCGGGCTGCCAAGTGCCTTTTACTAAGGAGTGGCTTCCGTCTGGCCACTCTACCATACAGGCCTGATTGGTGGATTGCTGCAGAGATGGTTGTCCTTCTGGAAAGTTCTCCTCTCTCCACAGATGACCTCTGGAGCTCTGACAGAGTGACCATCGGGTTCTTGGTCACCTCCCTGACTAAGGCCCTTCTCCCCCGATCGCTCAGTTTAGATGGCCGGCCAGCTCTAGGATGAGTCCTGGTGGTTTCGAACTTCTTCCACATACGGATGATGGAGGCCACTGTGCTCATCGAGACCTTCGAAGCAGCAGAAATTTTTCTGTAACCTTCCCCAGATTTGTGCCTCGAGACAATCCTGTCTCGGAGGTCTACAGACAATTCCTTTGACTTCATGCTTGGTTTGTGCACTGACATGAACTGTCAACTGTGGGACCTTATATAGACAGGTGTGTGCCTTTCCAAATCACGTCATACCAACTGAATTTACCACAGGTGGACTCCAATGAAGCTGCAGAAACATCTCAAGGATGATCAGGGGAAACAGGATGCACCTGAGCTCAATTTCGAGCTTCATGACAAAGGCTGTGAATACTTATATAGGCCTACATGTGCTTTCTCAATTTTTTTATTTTTAATACATTTGCAAAAACCTCAAGTAAACTTTTTTCACGTCGTCATTATGGGGTGTTGTGTGTAGAATTCTGAGGAAATAAATGAATTTAATCCATTTTGGAATAAGGCTGTAACATAACAAAATGTGGAAAAAGTGATGCGCTGTGAATACTTTCCAGATGCACTTTATATTTGTAAATCTAATTTTAAAGGAGTCAGTGCCTCACCATCCATGAACCTCACCGCACGTCACTGGTCCAGACAGATGTAGTGCATGCGGTCACCTCTTCATCTCTGCCTATGCTCATTTTCTTTGATGTTTTCTGCTTATTGCTAACCGATTTATTTCAGTCGAAGACATGTGTTTCAATTGTGGCTTCACTAAAAAACTAAACATAGTTTGAAAGTTGGCCCTGTCTTTGGTTTTATATTAAGCAATTAGTTCCGACCGTTCTTAGTCAGTGTGTTGCAGCTGGCCACTTGAGGTGAGTGTGCGGTGCAGATGAGTGTGCATGTGCTTTGAGATGGATATGCTTATTGCCACTAAAATTTAGTAAATACATTTTGGAAAACACCAGTAAAGTTATTTACTTTGAAGGTAAAGTCATTTTTCTGTTGTGTTGCTGTCAAACACACCAACTGAAAGTTCTTCATTACTGTTTCATTAGTAGATGGTCCACATCATATGAAGTATTTTAATGTAATGCGGCCTGAAGAAACTGCCTAAAATATTTGTGGAGAAATGGTGTCAGTTAAGTTAATTAAACAGAAATACAACCAAGTGTGTTGTGGAGTGGTCAGAACATGAAGGACGGATTTCTTTCTGCATGTGGCTTTGGCCCTTTAGGCTTAGAAAATTAATGAGCACTCCTAATTGTTAATCACAATTTTCCACATGAATCCAAACCAAACAGAAGTAATTATAATTAACCAATGGAGAGAAATGACACTTTGTGTTTCTTTATGCTGTACTAGAAAATAAATAAATAAAACCCAGAGACTTTGTAATAATTTTTTAATGAGTTTACCACCCTGGAAATATGAAAGCGAAAAGAAAAAAAAAAGCATTTCTTCTTTGTGGTATCACTACGGCTACAAAATGAAGCGACAATGAGCCACGGCATTAGTCACTAATGCTGACTTTCAGATTTTAATCACAAAAAATATATATATTACAAATTCATTGCTAGTCTTTCGATGAATGAATTTCATAATGAAAGCATGACAACATACTTTATAAAAGAATAAAATACAGTAATAGGTTTGTATTAAATAAAGCAAAAAATATTTAATAATTGTAATAGTGTAGGATGAATGTGAATACAGAGCTGTGGGCTTTAAAAGCAGAAGTGATTGAGGCAAAGAGATGAAATCATACATTTTTGTGTTAATTAAGAAGAAATAAAATATTTCAGAAGAAGAGTTCGAGAGCCAAGGACTCAAGGCACTTCTTCACTTTACTTTCCATTTGTGAATCTGAGTGGCATCAGAAATTTGTAGGGAGTTCACGCTTAAAAATGAAGGGGCCTGAGCGGTCCTTCAGAGTGATGCCAGAGGAGAACCAGTGTTGGTTCCCAAAAGAACCATAAACATGAAGGTTCCAGAAAGACCCCTTTATTCAGATCTCTAACAGGAGATTTTGAAATGCAGGTGGATTTGTGATGTCCAAAACAACTCATTTAATACCACAGACTAATTCAGGTTTCTTGATCTTCATTATCTTCTAGGTAGCCTACGATACATTAAATATTTCTGTTTTGTCCACACATTAGTAAATTTTTCAAAGCCCAAAGAACCAATTTTAGATGCAAAGAACCCATCCCAGAATGAAATGGTTTCTTTGTCAAGCAGCGGCTCCACAAGGAACCACACAACCCGGTAAAACGCCATTACTTACTTAGACTCAGATCCTCCCATGTTGTATAGCATATCAGGCAACAAGCATTCTCCAGTGTGTCTGGTCTTTGGTAAAGTTTTCAGCTTCATCCCAACTGATGTTCAGTACCTTCAGGTCTTGTACTGAACATTCTTCTCCTTTCAGTCATTTGGCGTGGGGATGTTACCCGTGTCATTGCTGTCTTTGGGATACTCCATTTGAAGGACGTGGCCAGCCAGTTGGACTCTTCTATGGACGACGGTGCTATGGAGTTTGCACTAGTCTTTTCTTCATCGAACCTATGAAGCTAAGAACCTTTTCGTTGGTGATGCGATTCTTGAGAATTCGGTGTAAACACCTCTGCTGGAAGATGTCAAGCTTCTTGTTGATATTTGCTGACCCCTTCCAGGTTTCACTGGCATAAATAGAGATAAGCAGGTGAAGCTTGATCTTCAGGGAGATGGATGGCGAGGACCAGATCTTGTTCATCCTCTGGAGGACTGCTGTTATATTCACAATGTGGTGCTTGACTTCTGCTTCCACATCTCCATCTTTGGTGATCAGACTATCCTCTAACCACTTCTGTCCGATCACTACCCCCTTTGTTTAGGCCGCATCATATATGTTCATGACCTTTGACTTTTCAGTGCTTTCAGTGCCGATTTTGGCAGCTTCTCAGTCCTTTGGTTTCCTCCTAACAATTCTTGCATCTCTAGCCTTTGCATTACTTTCGTTTCCTGGGCACAGTTATTTTCTGTCCTTTTTGAATGAGTTTTCCAATCTGCTCATACATTGTCTTTGGAAAGTATTCAGACCCATTCTAGGAAGAGTTGTGGTTGTTCCAGACTTTTATATATCTTTTATTGAGAAGAGGCTTCTGTCTGGGCACTCAATCATAAAGCCCTCATTAGTGAAATGTTACAGTTGCAGATGTCCTTCTGGAAGTTTCTCCCATCTCCACACAGATGGAGATTTGTCCATCTTCTCTTTCCTGGAGCTCAGGAAGAGCTCAACAATAGTGACCATCAGGTTCTTGGTGACCTTGGTTGTTCACAACCTCTTCTATTTAAGATTTCTGGAGGCCACTGTGCTCTTGGGAACCTTCAATGTTGCAGAATTTGTTGTAGCTTTCCCCAAATCTGTGTCTCAACACAATCCTGTCTTTAAGCTCTGCTGGTACGCTACGGACCATCTTCGTTTCTCTGCATCGAGCATTTCGTTAGTGGATTGGGTGTCAAAGTCCTTGTGAGCAGCCTGAGAAAGGTTAGAAGGCGGGTGGACATTACTCTTCGTTGTTCCCTAAAGCTTCAGAAGTGGGGGTAATTTGGTAAGCTGGACAGCCGGATGTGAGTTTAATTTGATTAATTTTTTTTCGAAAGTCTTTAGTTTCCTTGAGCAGTCTTGAAAAGGGAAAATAGAAAAGGACTGGAATTATTGTGTTTAGCTTTTCTGATTTGGAGTTTTTATTTGTTATGGTTGACTCACACTTGGGACAGCTATTTGATGAAGTTCCTTCTCCCACAATTTCTCAGTTTGTCTGAGAAGCTATCTCTAGGAAAAGTCATGGTTGTTCCAAATTTTGTCTTTTATTGAGAAGAACCTTCTTTCTCTGCACTCTATCATAAATCCCACATTAGTGGAATGTTGCAGTGGCATTTATCCTTCTGGAAATTTCTCCCATCTCCACACAGATGGAAATTTCTCTCATCTTCCCTGGAGCTCAGGAAGAGCTCAGCATCAGGTTCTTCTTCAAAACTTCTTCTATTTAAGATTTATGATGGCCACTGTGCTGTTGGGAACGTTCAATGCTGCAGAATTTATGGTAGCCGTCCCCAAATCTGTGCCTCAACACAGTCCTGTCTCTAATCACTGCTGGCATGCTATGGACCGTCTCCATTAGTTTGCATCAAGATTTTCATTTGTCGATTGGGCATCAAAGTCCTCTTGAGCAGCCTGAGCCCACTGCAGGGCACACACACACACAGACCCACACACCAAGCACACACTAGGGACAATCTGGAGGCAGATGTACAGCCGGGCGATCTCACATCCTTCTGTACTCATGTGGGTTGACTTGTTGCCTCATTGATGATTCTGCAGGGTTTTTAAAAGTGATGCAAGATGAAAGAAGAAAAAAGAAAAGGCAAACAGAACTGTGAGTCAGCCAGTTTGAGAGAGAAAAGGCAGAGTAGTTTGTAGCCCCTAGGAGGAGTGGTTGATCGGCGCTCCAGGGTGGATCGTTACCTGCTGATTTAATGGAGGAGCGGGAACGATGGTGGTGGAGTCCTCCTTAGGGATCCAGAAGATGCCAGGATAGCATGATGGAAGACAGGAGGACAGCTATATTTAAGTGGTCTGGGGAGACGGAAAAGTGGTTCCACTGCTCCTGGTGTCACTGCTCCTGGTGTCACTGCTGGCTGAGCAATCTTTTGGGGAGAGCTGGGGAGACAAGAAAAAGTCAGCTCAGTTAAAGGTGAAACAAGAATAAGGCCATGATTGCAGTGTGGGATTTTATTCCAGTTTTATCACTGGATTATTTATTGTTTTTATCTCATGGATTTGCACAGATTTTATGGATTATTTATTTATTTATTGAAGATTTCTTTTTTTGCACTGCACATTCTGAACTCTACTTCAATATTTAGTTTTAAATAAATACACTTAAACACTTTGTACCAAACTCTTTCTGACTATGTGTGTATCTTCATTTGCACGGCTTATCATCAGGTACATTATCAGTGGTTCCGGATTCAAGATTGTAGCGGTCAGGGGCCGCTAAGATTCACACCGTCAAAGATGACGGTGATTTATTTATTTTAATAGAAAAGATCCCAGGAACGTCCCCAGCCTTGGATCGACCCACACACACTCACAACAGAGACAATAAAGCACACTGGGAAAGGCAAACAATTACAAATATAATGACCCAAAATAATTAATGAAAACTGTAATACCACCCCTGACCCCTTCGGCGATATTACATTTAACATATAAACACAAACACCACACAGCAAAGTCCATATAAACCAAACCGGATGAAGATGAAAAGTGACAGAGTTAAGTCCAGCAATCTGTATGTTGAAAGGGAGAAGGAAAAATACAGTCCTACCGGTAGTTACTGATGATGAGGATGAAATCAGCGCTCCACTCTTCCGGAAAACCAATGATCCAACACAGTTCTCAGTGCACAGGTAGACAGACGATCCAAACCCCAACAAACGAATACAGTCCAGGACACAAAGATTAGAGTTCCAGTAACAGCAGGCAGAAACGACAGACAACCGCAACACACACCGCACCAAACAAAACAAACTTTTTCTCTCCCTCCTTTTGCCCTCTGCCCTCCTTTTAACTACCTGTGGCCACCTTTGATCCCAGCAGCCCCAGAAAGGACTGCTGGGAGATGCAGTTCTTATAAAGTAGCACTGCTACAAGATGTTCCTGGAAGTAACCAGTGTAACCACTGAGCTCCAAACTACAGACACTGTAATACCCAATGCAATTTCATGTTCAAATAAGTGATTTTCGTTTAACAAAAAAAAAAATGCTTTCATACAAAGACTGGGAAAATAAACCATTCACAATCCTCCTTCCTCCTCCAAAAGAGTGTTGTCCACTGCCCACCGACTCTGACTCAATTAACCTCTTTAGCGTTAGACCTGAGCATCACTCGGGTTGTGAAAATGGTGGGCAACTTTATAGACGCGTCTCGCGTAAGCATTAGACCTGAGGATTACTCAGGCAACGGTAGACATGTCTTGCGTAAGCGTCAGGCCGGAGCATTACCCGGGCAATGATGTATACACATCTTCTCTTAGCCTCATAATGGCGTCTAGTAAGAAACGTTTTTCAGTAGCTCAGGTGTTGCACGCTCTTGACTGTGATGTGAGCAGGGATGTTGAAGTGCTTGGCATCAACAGTGATGACAAAGTGAATCTGTCTTCAGGCATTGAAATTGAAACAGACAGTGAAAGCGAAAGCGAATCTGAAGAATCCAAAAGTAACGCTCATGTTTGGATTTCTGTTGACCCTCCTCCAAATAAAACAGCACCACCTCATTTTGATTTTGTGGGGCAGCCAGGAATAAAAGGGAACGTTGACAGCCAAGATCCACTTGCTTACTTGAAGTTGTTTCTTGATGATGACGTGATGGAAAGAATTGTTGTTGAGACAAACCGTTATGCTGAACAGTGTCAGGTAAATGACCGATCGTACGCCTAAGCTGTTTTCCTGTTCAAAGATATACCACACAAAAGACATATTTTGACAGTATATACAGTATTAGCATCATCATTATTGTTCATTTCATATTGTTATTATTTAGCATTACTGTTATTATAAATTGTATTATTATTATACTTTTAACGTTTCTATTCAATAAGGGCGCGCACAAAAAAGCGACTTCAAAAGGGCGACCTCAATTGGGCGCGGCGAATAAAGGCAAACGCAACTATGTGCAATGCCACGTAGATATTTTATTATTATCTATTATTATCTAAATTATCTACGAACGCCTTTATTTGCCGTGCCCAATTGAGGTCGCCCTTTTGAAGCTCACCTTTTTGTGCGCGCCCTTATTGAAGGATACCACTTTTAACACTTTGGACTTTTAGAGTTTTGCATGTTTTACAGTAGAAAGATTAGAGAGGAGAGAGAGAGAGTGGCCAGGAGCACTGATTACGTTGGATTTAATGTTTTTTAATTTAAAAAATAAATAAATTTTAATAAAAATGTAATTTTCCAAGCCAAATTATGCAACACTTTTTACATGTTTTTTAAGAAAAATACGTTTGGATACTCAAAAATAATCGGAATCTATAACTGGCGTGCAATCTCGACTTAGTTACGAATTTCTCTGCTAGGTGTGGCATACTTAACGGTATTCTGTGGCAGTCTGCCACGTGGCATTGCTCTGTATTATTCGTATGCCATTCCGTGTTGGTTTTTCTTGGTGCTTATTAACTGTGTTCTGTGATTTTTGTGATGGGTGATCATAAAGAACAGCGAGTCTGCGTTAAATTTTGTTTTCTCTTAGGGAAAACAGCTGCTGAAACGGTAGTGATGCTTGAAACTGCTTTTAAAGAGGAAGCGTTACGTAAACCACAGGTCTACGAGTGGTTTTCGCGTTTCAAATGAAGGGAAATGTCACATGAAGACCGATCAAGATCTGGCCGACCTTCCACAATTACATAGATAGATAGATAGATAGATAGATAGATAGATAGATAGATAGATAGATAGATAGATAGATAGATAGATAGATAGATAGATAGATAGATAGATAGATAGATAGATAGATAGATAGATAGATAGATAGATAGATAGATAGATACTCTATTAATCCCAGGGGGAAATTCACATACTCCAGCAGCAAAAAATATTAAATTAAAGAGTAATAAAAAATGCAGGTAAAAAACAGACAATAACTTGGATAATGTTCAACGTTTACCCCCTCTGGTGGAATTGAAGAGTCGCATAGTTTGGGGGAGGAATGATCTTCTCAGTCTGTCAGTGGAGCAGGACAGTGACAGCAGTCTGTCTCTGAAACTGCTCCTCTGTCTGGAGATGACACTGTTTAATGGATGTAGTGGATTCTCCATAATTGATAGGAGCCTGCTGAGTGCCCGTTGCTCTGCTACGGATGTCAAACCGTCCAGCTCTATGCCAACAATAGAGCCTGCCTTCCTCACCAGTTTGTCCAGGCGTGAGGCATCCTTCTTCTTAATGCTGCCTCCCCAGCACACCACTGCGTAGAAGAGGGCCCTCGCCACAACCATCTGATAGAACATCTGCAGCATCTTACTGCAGATGTTGAAGGATGCCAGTCTTCTAAGGAAGTACAGGCGGCTCTGTCCTTTCTTGCACAGAGAATCAGTATTGGCAGTCCAGTCCAATTTATCATCCAGCTGCACTCCCAGGTATTTATAGGTCTGCACCCTCTGCACACAGTCACCTCTGATGATCACGGGATCCATGAGGGGCCTGGGTCTCCTAAAATCCACCACCAGCTCCTTGGTTTTGCTGGTGTTCAGTTGTAAGTGGTTTAAGTCGCACCATTTAACAAAGTCCTTGATGAGGTTTCTATACTCCTCCTCCTGCTCACTCCTGATGCAGCCCACGATAGCAGTGTCATCAGCAAACTTTTGCAGATAGATAGATAGATAGATAGATAGATAGATAGATAGATAGATAGATAGATAGATAGATAGATAGATAGATAGATAGATAGATAGATAGATAGATAGATAGATAGATAGATAGATAGATAGATAGATAGATAGATACTTTATTACTTTATTTCCCAAGGGGAAATTCACAAAAAATTAGGAATGATGAAAATCTTGGAAAAGTTCACAATGCAATATATGAAGATCATCGTCAGACTATTGAAGAGATTTTGAAGAGATTTCTGAATTGTCTTGTGTGTCTTGGAGTTCTTGTCTCCTTCCCTACTCACCTGATCTTTGCTCCGTGTGACATCTATATGAAAAAAGAATTCATAGGAAAGCATTTTTGTACCATGGAGGAAGTCAAAGAAAAAATCGCTGCAGGCCTTGGACAATGTTCCTCTTCAGCAATTCCAAAAATGTTTCCACCAGTGGGAAAACCGTTGGGACAAGTGCATTCATTCACATGGAGAGTACTTTGAAGAACACTAAAGTTTCAGTAAGTAAAAATTATTAAAACAATTTTTTTTTTCAATTTCGGTTATTTTTGGGTACCCCCTCATATGTTACGCTAAGGAGGTTAAAGTTAAGCAGTGGGCTTTCTTTTAAACTAGACCAAGGAACTGCTTCCAGTCTCCTGTCCTGAGCATTTCTGGGTTGTGTAGAAATCAGAATAGTCTCTCTGGAGTTATCCAAAGACCCAGCAGGGCTGTGTTTCCGGCTCCCATGCCACCCTACGGGTCTCTTAATCTGGCCTAGCCTTGAGGAATAATGCCACCTGTTCTGTGAGGGAATGAACAGCTCCCGGTCAGAGCCATCTTAACGCATGGGCACGCTGGTCAGTTGCCTGGGGGCCCCATGAGCATGGGGACCCCTTGCTAGTCTATGTATGTTGTGACTTGTTGAGTGGTGGTGTAGGTAGGGGCCCCAGTGCACTGCTTTGCCCAGGAGCCTATAATGCTGTTAAGATGGTCCTGCTCCTAATAAGCCAGTTCGACCAGTCCATCCATTATGGCCTCTTGGCGGGTATCAATGATGAGACGATAGAATTGTAAAAAGGTTTGGGGCAGCCACCCGTATAATTTTTCCTGACTGTGAAAGAGTTAAATTGGAAGTACATTGTGTACAGATACAAGTCTAAAACAGAACTGACATAAGGAGGCAAAGATGGTGGTTTTAAGAAAGAGCAGAGGAAGTGAGGTCCTCAGGGTCAGAAACCGGAAGTGAGATCATTGGACCCAGGTGGAATTTCTTGTAATCAGTCTGCAGTGGAATGGAAGAAAGGGTCAATACACTCTGCCACCCCCTGGTCTGTTGTGGAATTGCCCTCATTCAGGCCCTTTAGCTGCCTCCCATGCACACGTGTGTGACACTGGGTATGAATCCTTCCTTTATCCCGGCCAGTAAGACTGTTCTTCCTTCTTGGCGTGTACTCCAGGGTTCGTAGAGTCGACCTTGTTTCTAATAAAAAGAAAACTGCCTGTTTTTTTACCATCTTGTCTGTGTCTCCCTCACTCACCCTGGTTTATCCTCAGTACAAACTACTAGATACCCCGTTGTCAGACCATTGCTAGGAACAGTTTGTGGTGAGTACGGGACATCAAATCATTATGTAATTAGTCATTTGTAAAGTTGTTACAGTGTTTTGAACCTGCGTTCAGTGAAGAGCATCCTACAAAAATTGTATTGTATGTTCAAATCAGAGCACCTGGACAAAGTCCACCAATGACCCACAAAGAATGTCCAAATTCCACACAGAAAATGAGACCGAATGAGAATGTGACACAAGTCTCTGGAGCTGGAAAACAACCGTGTTAAACCACAGTGACATGCATGACACATTTCCTCAAAAGATGGCAAAACTGTAAAGCTATCTAAAAATTATAGAAGCACAGGCCGGGAATGAAGCTGCCGATTATTACTAAGGCGAGAAGCAGCAGCCTGTTCAGCAGCTTCTCCTACACAAAGACGACTTAAGGCAGAAGTTAAACTAGACAGATGGTTCAAGGATGAGCGTTTAGCAGAACAAGAACGATTCTCAAAAGCTTGAGGGCAGCAGGAAGTGAGCCAAAATGAAGCAAGTCATTCAGAGCGTGTGCAAACTCTGCCAAATCAGTGCTTTTATTTATCACAATATTCATTTGTGATGTCTGCTTATTTGCAACTGTACTATGCAAGTTTAGAATGGTATATAATATTAATAACAAATAATTCCGCCTGTAATAAGTAAGGTATACTGATGATATTTAACCATCAACCTCTACTTTTTTATTTGGACAAAAGAAACATGATTTCAACCTTCAGCATATGTGCAAAACTGGGTGGCGTGGTGACACGATGGTTACCAACGTGCCTCATCAAGAATGCTGCATTTTAAGTTTAAATCCCATGCCTCGTTGTTGTCGGCAATGAGTGTGTATCTTCACCCTGTGTCTATGTAGGTTCCCCAATTATCCTCCCACATCCCTAAAGACACTCATGTTAACTGGCCCCGTGTGGGTTGTTAAATAAGGGGAATATGTCCATGAATATGCTTGCTTGGATAGGCTCCAGCCTCCTTGACCCTGAGTAGGATTAAGTTGATGCTCATGAGGTGCTTTCGTCTACCTCCCATCTGTAAAATCTAAAGACTTATATTGTATGAACATACAAAGATGGGCATTCCTGAGAAGTTAGAACCATCACGCTAATCATAACACAATCAAAGTCACTTACACCATATACAATACAATACAATACAATTTATTTTTGTATAGCCCAAAATCACACAGGGAATGCCGCAATGGGCTTTAACAGACCCTGCCTTTTGACAGCCCCCCCAGCCTTGACTCTCTAAGGAAAAACTCCCACAAAACCCTTGTAGGGAAAAAATGGAAGAAACCTTGGGAAAGGCAGTTCAAAGGGAGACCCCTTTCCAGGTAGGTTGGGCATGCAGTAGGTGTCAAAAAAAGGGGATAAATATAATACAATACAAAAAACAGAACACAAGTAATCCTCAATACAATATAATAGTGCAATAGAAATATTACAAGTACAGAGCAGAATTTTAACAGAAAATGATATCACATAATAGGATTTGGATTTGTTCAGAGTCCTGGAGCCCATCAAGCTGCCTCCCCCATTTGGCCATTCCACAGCTGAGTCAGTGCTGGGCCAGCCAATCTGATGAAAGGACCCCTCTACCCGACGATTGCTGCAATCCTCCATTAAAGATGAGGAAGGCAGAACAACTTGGCAGGTGGGCCGTGGCACCAAGTGCCACATTTCAGTACCGAGGAGAGAAACAGAATAAGTGAGGGTTAGTAACAAATTATAACTCTCATATTACTTATATTTTAGTGCTGATGACTAACAACAGAGATGCAGTCTGCACAGTTAATCAGCAGCTCTAGTCAGGGTGTGCTAAACTGAAGTAGTGAGTCTTCAGCCGGGATTTGAAAGCTGAGACCAAAGGGGCATCTCTTATAGTAGCAGGCAGACCATTCCACAGTTTAGGGGCCCTGTAACTAAAAGCTGGACCTCCCACTGTTATTTTATTAATCCTTGAATCATAATTCTTGGAATCATTATTTTTTTTTGTATATGTCACTTGTGTTTTGCAGCGATGACCAGGAAAAATTTTTAATCTGGATACAACATACTTCTATTGATGCACCTGGACACTTCATCAGTGATGTAACCTGGGGTCATCAGGTGTTTTGGGTCTTTCAGCATTAGACACCCTCGCACAGGTGACCCAACCAGGAGTGATCAGTTCCCAGCTTGTGCCCAAGTACCAAGTGACCACAGTTCACTCCTTATTATCCACAGCCATCTAGGAGGTTTTTCTGCTGTCTCGGTTGTATCTTTGATGGCTTTTATTTTATGCACACCTGTGATGCCCAGATGACTGTAAGCCTTACACAGAGACTTGGCTGCAAAAACTCTGCAGCCCAACTCTACGGGCAAACACCATGTATGCCACCCCTGCCTGCAGCATTCTTCCTCCAACTCAGCACACTTTTCTTTCTTATGCTCGTGGGCTTCCTACAACCTCGTCTCCCAAGGAACTGTAAGTTCCAGCATAACCACCTACTTGGATGTTTCCAAAAACAAGACAATGTCTGGCCTCAAGGTGGTCTCTACAAAGCTATCTGGAAATCGGAGCTGCTTCCCCAGATCTACCTTCACATGCCAGTCCAGTACTGTTCCCAAGAGTCCTAGTGCTGCCCTTGGCTGATGTCTGGGCTTTCCTCCCACTCTGCAAAAGGTAATCACCTGCCTCAGTGGTCCGGTGCACTTGTTCTGGTCTCTGGCACTTGAGATAGTTCCTGCAATCACCTTCAATACTTGGTCATGCCACCAGTGATAGCGACACTCACCCAGTGTTTTCAGGCAACTGCTAAGGATATGCTCAAGTGTCCCTCCTCTCTGGCACAAGAGGCATGCTGGAGAGTCAGCCTTCCCCCAGCAGAAGAGGTTAGATGGACTTGTCAGGATGTCATAGGCAGCTGGGATCAGAAACCTGATCCGGAAGGGCTCAGCTTGCAACAGCTCAGACCAGGAGATCTTGCGCTCCATAGCTCTTTCCCATTTAGTCCATGCATCTTGCTGCCGCCTTCCACTACTTGACCCCCCCCTGAAGTTCCTCAACCTCTGCTCTCACATCCTCTTGTACCAGGTAGTGCCTGACTTAATTCTCATGTTTTCATGTAAAAAGAAGATAAAAAAGTATATAATGCTGTGTGAACAGTAGGGGATGCCACTGAGCCCCCAAACTCCAGACACACAAGACCCAACACAACTCCAGGTTCAAATATAAGAATTTTTAACCCACATAGCTCTTAATGGACAATTAACACAGCAAATGTACATACTTTTAAGTGCTCTCTCTCTCTCTCTCTCCTTCTTCTTTCCCTCCTTCTCTCCTCCAATGAGTGTCATCTGCTGCCTACCGACTCTGACTCATCAAATTGCATGGGAACCAGGGCAGTCCTCCCCCAGCAGCACCCTCTGGTTGTCCCTAAAGATGGTTGCGTTTCCAGACTCCATTTCCCATGCAACCCTGCTGGTGTCCTAATCAGGTTTAGCCCTGAGGAACACTGCCACCTGCCATGTTGGGGGAATGACCTGCTCCTGGTATGCCCATTCTCCCGGTTCTTCAATTATGGCCTATTGGCCAGGTATAAAACCTTCCGTTATCCTGGCCAGGATGCTTGTCCTCCTTTCTGGGCAATCCATAACTGCCAATTTTCATTATCCATGGGAGTTTCATTCCAGAAAATCTCCACTGATATGGGAACTGCAGATACTGAAACATTGATCCACCAGGGAAAATCGGGTTAGGTTTTGTCAGGACACCTCCTTGGGAGGGCGGCATGGTGGGCGCAGTGGTAGCGCTGTGCCTCGCAGTTAGGAAACCTGGGTTCGCCCTGTGTGGAATCTGCATGTTCTCCCCGTGTCTGCGTGGGTTTCCTCTGGGTGCTCCGGTTTCTTCCCACAGTCCAAAGACATGCAGGTTAGGTGGATTGGCGATTCTAAATTGGCCCTAGTGTGTGCTTGGTGTGTGGGTGTGTTTGTGTGTGTCCTGCGGTGGTTTGGCACCCTGCCCAGGACTGGTTCCTGCCTTGTGCCCTGTGTTGGCTGGGATTGGCTCCAGAAGACCCCCGTGACCCTGTGTTCGGATTCAGCGGGTTGGAAAATGGATGGATGGACCTCCTTGGGAGGAGGACCAGGAGGGGGTGTGAATGGGTTGAGTTGATCCAACAGGTGTGAATTTCATCAAGGCGACTCATAATGTGACTCAGTAGTGTGTGTGGCCCCCACGTGCCTGTATGCACTCCCAACAACGTCTGCGCTTGCTCCTGATGAAACTGCAGATGGTGACCTGGGGGATCTCCTCCCAGACCTGGATCAGGGCATCAGTGAGCTAATGAACACTCTATGACACTACATGGTGGAGTCAGATGCACCGATACATAACGTCTTGGAGGTTCTCAATTGGAATCAAGTCTGGGGAACGTGAGGCCAGTCAATGACATCAATGCCTTTGTCATCAAGGAACTGCCTACACTCCCTGGCCTCATGAGTCTGGGCATTTAATTGCACCAGGAGGAACCCAGGGCCCACTGCACCTGGGTAAGGTCTGACAATGGCTCTGAGAACCCCGCTATCTAACAGCCATGTTTTGTGATGGTCTTTATATAAAAACATTTATATGTTACTTATATAAAAGCTACATCGAATTTTATTTACTGTACCTATTGACCTTGATTTATTTACTTATCTTACTACAGCATAAAGTCACAAGTAGGCTGCAGAGCTTCATGTGTTTGATCGACAAGGGCATGGTGACAAAGTACATGTGCAATGCCACTCCTTATTCAGGAAAAGATCCCAGTCGTCCCACAGGAGAAAGACTTTCCGAGACTAAGGCCATAAAGCTTAAAGTGCGTAAAGTGCGACAGGAGCTTCCACCTGCAGATCATTTCAGTCAGTACTTCAGTACGCGAGCAAAACAATGGTACTGAGAATGCAGACAGACTTCTTCTTTTTGGGCGAATTGCTCACATGTTGTTGAAGGACATGCACGTGGCAGATTCACTGGCAGGGCAACGCCCAACCTGTTGCTTCATCCAAACGGTGCCAACTTTCGCCTTTATGCCTGGTGCAGCTGCATTGTTCTTATATGTGAGTGGACGTTTCTTGTGGTGAGGGCTTCTGTTCTCTTTCTCTGATGTAGAACCCTCATCCTCATCTGAGTTCACCTCTGTTATAGCACGTCTTTATTTGAAAACAGCAGTGTCAGATCGGGGGGAGTGTGAACGTGACTGAGAGAATAAAAGTGAATAAAAAAAAAAAAACGCTAACCTTTACAAGTACCATAAATTTACACCAGCAGACTAAAATAAATCAACTGTATGTTTTTATTCGGTAATAGTAATAATAATAGACGCTCACCACTCAAAACAGTTAAGACGCAACTCAACATGCCTCATTCTGTTTTGTGTTTAATGCATTTGTAGGATGAATCCACTTTCTTCTAGTTACCTTTTCACTGGTTTGTGCTGCATTGCCTTGGCAACATCATGAGCTGGGATTGTGTTTCACCAGCAGGGACTGGGAGACTAGTCAGTATTTAGGGAAAGCTGAATGGAGCAATGTATAGAGATATCCTTAATGAAAAGCTGCTCCTGAGTGCTCTGGACCTCAGACTGGCCAGAAGGCTTTTTTTCCAACTGGATAATGACCTTAAGTACAAAGTAAAGACAGCACAGGCGTGGACTTGAACCCAATCAAACATCCCTGAAGAGACCAGAATATACAGTAGATGTCCATCAATGGTGTCCACTCACCTTGACAGAGCTAAGGAAGAGAACAATGGCAGACAATCCCCAAATCCAGCTGTGTGACGCTTGTCCTGTCAGACGCAAGAAGACTCCAGGCTGGAATTACCGGCAAAGTGCTGAGTAAAGCATTTAAATATTTGTGTCAAGGGGATATTCCATTTTATATCCATCCATCCATCCATTATCCAACCCGCTATATCCTAACTACAGGGTCACGGGAGCCAATCCCAGCCAACACAAGGCGCAAGGCAGGAAACAAACCCCGGGCACACACACCCACACACAAAGCACACACTGGGGACAATTTAGAATTGCCAGTCCACCTAACCTGCATGTCTTTGGACTGTGGGAGGAAACCCACGCAGACACGGGGAGAACATGCAAACTCCATGCAGGGAGGACCCGGGAAGCGAACCTGGGTCTCCATTTTTTATTTTTAATCAATTTGCAAAAATTAAACAAAAAACCCTCTTTTAGCTTTTGTCATTCTGGGGTATTGAGTGTTGGTTAATGTGGAAAATTAAAATAATTTTAGTATAAGGCTACAATATAAATAACGTGAAAGGGTCTGAATACCTTCTGAAGGCACCGTAGATGATACTTTCAATCATAGTAACAATTCTCAGGTTTGTGGTTTGCAGTTTTCGGTCACCACACTTGAAGTCGAGGCCCCCGGTACGTGTGACACTTTTTTCTTTATTTATTGGGGCATAATTTACAAAGTCACCTGTACAGGTGTAGGGTGAGAAACTCAGAGATTTGGGTAGACTTCCTGCTCCTCCAATACGAGAAGAGTCAGTTGAAGTGGTTTGGACATGTCATAAGAATGCCCCCTGGGGTGGCTACCCCTAGAGCTAATCTGGGCACTTTTCACCGAGTGGACACCCTTTGGCAGACCCAGTGGAGGGAATATATGTCTAAACTGGCTTGGGAACATCAAGGAATCCCCCAGGAATAGCCAGAATCTGTAGCTGGGGACTGATGGGCTTGGCCTGCTGCTATCCAAACCTTCATCAGGAAAAGCAGATGGAGAAATGAGATAAGATGAAGTCATATGAAATTTTAAGATTTTAATATGTCAGACGGGTACCAAATTAGGTATACCTGAGTTCCCAGTAGCATTCCATTAATATGGTGTCTCCTTCATTTGAAACAATTATTGGGGAAGCTGCCAATTTCTAATTAGCATCGTTGTCTTCCCTGACAGGACTCGTTAACTCCGTATATGTAAAACTGCTCTGCTTTTGTGGCATTCATAATGCATCTACTGTAGCCTGCTACCTACTGGTTATGAGATTCAAATTTCTGAGGAAATCGTGTTACCGGGGTCATGCCACACACAATGAAAATCATGTAATTAACATGTTAAATGGAAGGTCCACCAATGTGACGGATTGTTTTCAAATGACCCCTTTGACAGTAGGACTATCTCCTCATAGATCAAGAACAATGGGGCCTCAGCTCTCAGAAGTGGCTCTCTTGATGATCGTACACAGATGCCGTTCACAGTCACAATAGTCGATTATGTTGCAGCAGTACGAGGCGAGATGGAGAAACAATGCAAGTCCTGTGCTGCTGCCTCTGCTGAAAATATGTCGGATGTATGAGAGCCTTTGATCGTCCTCACAAAAGCTGCTTTTTATGATGAGAAAAGTTAATAATTCAAAACATGTCCACATGAAGAAGTCTTGCATAATGTCATTTGGTCAGTTCTCAAAAAAAAGTCATCCAACCTTAGTGTTTAAGAAGTTTAAGATCTACAGTGCCCTCTGTAATGTTTAATACAGAGACACATATTGACTTGAGTTAGTCCTCTGCTCCACAGTTTAAAATTACAAATCAAACAAATCAGATGTGATTAAAGCGCACATGGCAGACTTTCATTTAAGGGACATGTTTGGGACAACTGGCGTCACAGGTGTTTGTGATTTTTTAGGTGTGTTTCATCTATGTATATGGTCAAGCTTGGGTCACAAAGTCGCACAGGAGAGTACAGCAGCTTTTCCAAGGAGTAGAAACTTTATTGCTGCTCATGACATGCGTGAAGAAGGAAAAGATTTGTCGTGTTAATGACAGTTCTTCAGAAATCTCCAGTGACAGATTTACAGTATACAGAAGATTCCACTTCTAGTAATAGCGAAGCGCATGAAGGTGATGACTTTGCTCAACTGGTAAACTCTGACGCCACTTCTGAAAGTGAGTGGAAATATACACAAGCATTGCCAGGTCTGCAGCTGAGCAAACGTTTGGAACTCCTGGCCTAGACTATGGTTCGTCCATTCTGGGTCTAAATATGCCTTTTGTAGTTGATTCAAGTTGTGAGGTAAGCCCATGTCTTTCTTTTTAATTCCTCGCATACGAAGTATAGGGAAATTATTGAAATCGTCCAAAGATTTGATGTCGAGATTTTGATGAATCTCGATGTTTCAGACCTCCCTGACTTTCTCGTATATGAAGTTTAGGGAAAGTGTTTGTAATCCTCCAAAAATTTCATTTCCAAATTTTGATGAATCTCGACGTTTTAGACCTCACTGAGTCTGGAAATGCCATTTTTGGAATTATGTGTGTGTGTGTGCGTGTGTGTGTGTGTGTGTGTGTGTGTGTGTGTGTGTATGTAAACACGATAACTTGAGTACACCTTCAATTAGGTCAAACAAATTTTGCATACAGGTATTAGGTACAATTTTAATGAATCTCAATGTTTTAGACCACCCTGACTTTCTCGTATATAAAGTTTAGGGAAAGTATTGGAATTGTCCAAAAATTCAATTTCGAGATTTTGATGAATCTCGACGTTTTACACCTCACTGAGTCCGGAAATACCATTTTTGGAATTATGTCTGTGTGTCTGTGTGTGTGTATGTAAACACGATAACCTGAGTACGCATTCTCTTAGGTCAACCAATTTTGCATACAAGTATTAGATACAAAACGTAGATTGCTATCAACTTTTGGGCTATTTCCGCTAACCACAAGTGATACTTTACCTTTTATTCATGCAGCTGCAGAGTCCGATTTATTCAACTTTACTTTTATAATAATTGTTCAATATATTATTAATTTGACTTGAGTTGTTGTTGATGGTTCTTTAATGAACATAATATAAAAATATAATCAATGTCTTGCAGTTTACTCCTCAAATATCCATGTCCATATCTGAGTATATGAGAAAGTCTAGGGGAGACCACTTTCGATTTTTTAAATTACAAGTACAGGTAGTTCCCAGGTTACGGACATCCAACCTATGACTTATGAACGGGCCGCAGCAATAGCCTCAGTAACTGCCGCTCCATCATCTTCGGCCTGGGGACACTGCAAGAGGTGGCTGGACGGAGGCTGAAGGGGGGCGTTTTCGCTGCCCACACAGTGTGGTGTCCCTCAGGCGGCTCCCGGCAGCAAGCGGTTTCACTGCCCGCCCACCACACACGGCTGCCCCATTAGTTCTCGGTAGGAAGCCGGTAATGCTGCAAGCGGTGGCTGAACGGAGGCCATTGAGGGTGAACGAAGCGGCGGGGGGTAGCATTGTAGTGTGCATCTGGTGGCTGCCTGTTGAATGGGGGCAATTCACTACCTGCCTTTGGCCGCACCGTGTTCGTTCTCGGTGGGTGGACGCTACAGGCACTATACTTTATTGGAGGTGACTGTGAGGTGGGCTGGTGATGAACCGCCCGTCACTGCCCCCATTCATTCTCAATAGTAAGCCTGCTTGTACTGTTACGTACATAACAGGAAGTTGTCTCTCGTCAGTACACCAGACGTGCTGATGACTGGTGCCATCCTGCTGTGATAGCGTGTACAGTGCTGTACAGAAGAGCTCATCTTAACTTTTTGTCTTCACCCTTCAACAATGTCTCTGAAACACAAATCTGATGCAAGTGCTGGTGATACAGTAAAGAAGAGAAAAACCATCACCATTGAAAATAAAGTAGAAATAATAAAAAGGTCAGAGAGAGCTGAAACTCCATCATTCATTGGCGTAGCACTTGGTTACAGTCGGTCAACAATAGCATTTATTAAAATAATGTACCCGTTCCGACTTACATACAAATTCAACTTAAGTACAAACTTACAGTCCCTATCTCGTACGTAACCCGGGCACCGCCTGTATATTAATAAGTATCAAGTTCAGTATATTATCACATATACATTTTCCCTGTTACTTTGTTTGTGTATTGCCATGTTGGCAGGTGGAGTTAGTTTGGGACTACTGTGTTTACTTGGACCCAGATCCATGTATGGGTGGTGCTGGCACAGAGCGGCACACCCAGAAACCAAAATTCAGGCTTCTCTAAAGTCTGATGAGCTGCTGGCTTTCTTTGCATGCAGTGTATACACTGTGGAGGATTGCCGGCTTTCCAGTTCGGCCCTCACCCCCAGGCCCCTAGGAGGAGCCCTCCGGACAGCATATTCATGCCCCGAGTTCCAGCAGGGCCTCATGGACTTTGTAGTGTTGTGACACAGCCCTGCTGGATACCTTGGGGGCCGACAGGAGTCGCTGTAGGGGGGCTAGTGGGCTCTTGTGTGCCCTATAACCCGGGAGTGCGTCAGCATCACGTGTCCGGAAGAAATGACGTCCTCCCGGGATGAAGAAAAGGACTGTTTGCCTTGACCCGGAAGGAAATGGACTTGTGGGTTGTGCTTGGAACCACTTCCGGGTCAGGAGCTATAAAAGGACTATGGGAAGCCCAGAACACTGAGCTGAGCTGGGAGGTAGGGTGGCGACGTGTCTGGGCGAGGAGGAGAGTTATAGTTATTGAGTCTTTATTGTGTTATGAGTAGTGTGGTGTGGGTAGTGCTTTGTGCACAATATAATAAAATAAATAATAGTTATTATACTTTCACCTGGTCTGAAGAGTGGTACCTGAGGGTTCGAGAGGTGGCTCCACGCCTTAACTGCTACAACACAAACATATCAGCTTACAGCTCAGGTGTTTGCTTTTTGTTATCTGTGTACACTGAAAAAAGTAAAACATTGATGTTGTTCATTCAACGTAAATTTTCTCTTTCAAGCAACTTAAGATTAGTCATTTAGTGTTGTAGCTTGAAATATTTGGTTTCAGATCTCAATCAAAGTAAAAAAATTTGTTTGTACAATACAATACAATACAGTTTATTTTTGTATAGCCCAAAATCACACAGGAAGTGCCGCAATGGGCTTTAACAGGCCCTGCCTCTTGACATCCCCCCAGCCTTGACTCTCTAAGAAGACAAGGAAAAACTCCCAAAAAAACCTAGTATGGAAAAACGGAAGAAACCTTGGGAAAGGCAGTTCAGAGAGAGACCCCTTTCCAGGTAGATTGGGCGTGCAGTGGGTGTCAAAAGAAGGGGGTCAATACAATACAGTACAGTACACAGAACAATTTCTAAATATAGTAAGAAATAAAAAAAAATATATATATAAATTTTAGAAGTACAGAGCAGAATTTAACAGTAGATGATATATCCCATAATAAGATTTGGATTTGTGTAGAGTCCTGGAGACCTCATCCTTCAAGCTGCCTCCCCCATTTGGCCATTCCACAGCTGAAACAGTGCTGGGCCATCCAATCCGATGAAAGGACCCCTCTCTCCCACGATTCCTGCGATCCTCCATCTGGGATGACTTTTCCTTAGGCAGGCAAAACAACTTGGCAGGTGGGCCATGGCACCAAGTGCCACATTTGAGTACCGAGAAGAAAAACAGAATAAGTGAGGGTTAGTATACAATTATAACTGTCATGTTACTTATGTTTAAGTGCTAATGACTAACAACAGAGATGCAGTCTGAACAGTTAATCAGCAGCTCTAGTCAGGATATGCTAAACTGAAGTAGTGAGTCTTCAGCCGGGATTTAAAAGCTGAGACCGAAGGGGCATCTCTTATAGTAGCAGGCAGACCATTCCACAGTTTAGGGGCCCTGTAACTAAAAGCTCGACCTCCCACTGTTATTTTATTAATCCTTGGAATCATAAGCAGACCGAGATCTTAATGTGCGCTCAGGTTCGTAAGTCATGATAAGTTCAGACAAGTAAGCCGGACCTCGACCATTTAATGATTTATATGTTAAAAGAAGGATTTTGAAATCTGCCCTGAACTTAACCGGGAGCCAGTGTAAGGATTTAAGAACTGGAGTTATGTGTTCGTATTTTCTTGTTCTTGTAATAATTCTCGCAGCCGCATTTTGGATTAACTGGAGGCTGTATAAAGAACAGTTTGAACATCCAGTGAACACCGCATTGCAGTAGTCAATCCTACTAGAGATAAATGCATGAATTAGTTTCTCAGAATCCTGTTTATTTAAAAAGCGCCTTAATTTCCTAACATTTTTAAGATGGAAGAAACATGTTTTGGACAACTTTGTAATGTGCGCTTTAAATGACATGCTAGAGTCAAAGATAACTCCTAGATTGCGGGCTGATTCAGTAAAATTGACTGGGATTCCCATTGAGTTAAATGATGACAAAATATTGTTGTGATCAGCATCATTCCCTCCAACAATTAACATCTCTGTTTTATCTGTATTTAAAGACAAGTAATTCTTATTCATCCACTCCTTTAATTCACTAACACAACTAATTAAAGACCACATTGGAGAAACTTCATTTGATTTAATGAATGAATGATTTTGTACCAAAGTAAGTTATGGTGGAGGGAATAAACGTAGAAATCATATTTCAGTTAACTTAATATTTTAGTTTATTTGTGTGCTGCGTTTAAGGGGCCGTTTGTATATTCTTCCAGTCGAACTTTCCAGCGTGATGGCTTTCCAACTGCCAAAAAAGAAGAACAACTTAAAAAATAGATTAAGTATAAAACAAGTGAATTGCACCCAATCACTCTAAATGATTTGCCTCAACTTAAAAATTGTAGGATCAATAAGCTAAAAAGAATTATATTGGTTGAGATTGAAAACATGAAGTGTGAATCATCACCTTTTTTTTCAGTGTAGGAAGCACACAGGACGGATGGGTGTCCCTGCCAGGAGTCCGGAAGATCCCTTACCTAGACTGGAGGTCCCAAATGAACACAAAGACACCCCGGTCAGACTTAACACCTTTCCTCACCATGAAAGAAGAGGACAAGGAAGGACGGGCCCTGGAGAACGTTCATGTACCCCAGGGCTAGATGGCAGCAGCCCTCCCTATCGGTGTCCATTCAGAAACCAGCAGGGAATGTCAGGAGTTGTAGTCTGGCAACACAGCCTTGCTGGGGTCCGCAAGTGCATCAAGAAGGTGCTGCAAGGAGATGTGCTCTCCAAAATATGGGACTTCTGCATGACCTGGAAGTGCTTCCATTGAGCAGGAGCCCTGGTACTTGAAGTACTTCCGGGTCCTTAATAAAAGGGACCGCACTCCCTTGTTCAGGCGAGTCAGAGCTGGGAGGACGTGGAGCAACACTTGACCGGAGGAGGGCAGTGCGCTGAGAAGTGAGTATTGTGGAGAGAACCTTTGTATTTGTGCTTGTGTTACTTTTAGCGGATTTTGGTAAATAGACCTTCCATTATTTGAACCCAGGACTAGGTGTGGTCGTGTTTGGGGATTTGGGGCTCTCAGACACCCTGTTACTTTGCACAGTACCTCTTTTGAAAATGATGCACTGATGGGGAGATTCACTAAAGTCTGCATACCTGGGCAGAATGTCAGTGTGTTAACAAATCATTTATGGTTTGAATCATTGGGCAATGAAGCGCTACAAGCACAGTGCAATTAACAGAATTGGCACTATGTTTACAATGCCAAAAAAAACCAGGTAAAGTTTATTGGAGGTTTGACAAAAGAGTTGGCAAACTGGCAAAAAAAAACAAGCCTGCTTTCTTTGTATTTTAATTGTTTACACTTTTTTAAGTTAAGTAAATGAAATGTTGGCCACAGCAGCAGTAGGCCTGGACATGAAAACCAATTTCTCATGAATGTATTGTATGGAGGTCATGTAGGCCTATGTGGATCATGTACAGCACCCTCCATAATGTTTGGGACAAAGACACATTCTACTTTCAATTAACCATCTGCTCCGTTGTTTAAAATTACAAATCAAACAATTCAGACATCGTGATTAAAGTACACATTGCAGAGTTTTATTTCAGTGTATTTGCTTACATTTTGGTCACACCAGACATTTCAGGGCACCATAATGTTTGGGGCACAGCAATAGCAGGTCTATTAAAGCCGTCATATTTAGTTCTTTGTCACATATCCCTCACATGCAATGACTATGTGAAGCCTGCGATTCACAGACATCAGCAGGTGCTGAGGAACCTCTCTGGTGATGCTCTGCCAAGTCACTAATGCCACCATCTTCAGCTCCTACTTGTCCCCTTAAGTTTTCTCTTCAGCATATGGAAGGCCTGCTCAGTTGGATTTTAATCGGGTGACTGGCTTGGCCATTCAAGAAGTTTAAATTTTTTAGCTCTGACAAACTTCAGTGTTGCCCCGGCAGTGTGTTTGGCTCATTATCTTGTTGTAGAATGGAGCACCATTCATCGAGTTTGGAGGCATTTACTAGAACTTGAACAGATCAGATGTTTCTACGCACCTCAGAATTCATTGTGCCACTGCTGTCAGCAGTTCCATCATCAATGAAGAGAAGTGTGCCAGGACCTGTGCCAGCCATACATGCCCAAGGCATAACACCCCTAGCTACGCCACGTTTAACAGAGGAGGTGATCTGCTTTGGATCTTGAGCAGTTCCTTTTGTTCTCCACACTTTGCTCTCACCATCACTCTGATCAGGTTCATCTTTGTCTCGTCTGTCCACAAGACCTTTTTCCAGAATTCTGCAGGCTCTTTGAAGTCCTTTTTCACAAACTGTAATCTGATCTATCAGACAAGCATTTGGGGCTTTTTCTTGACCACAGTGACGTCCTCCTTGGCCTACCAGTCCCTTTGTGATTACTGAGCTCACCAGTGTGTTTTTTTTTCTTCATGATATTCCAGATATTTGATTTTGGTCATCCAAAGGTTTTACTGATGTTTCAAATCGTTTTATTCTTGTTTTCCGGCCTCAAGATGGCTTCTTTGACTTTCATTGGCACTGCTCTTGTCCTCATGTTCAACAATGGCAACTACAGACTCCAAAGGGTGGAAGCAAGCTGAGGTATCTCATGAAGCCATGAAACCCACCTAAGGAATCACAAACACCCGTGACACCAATTGTCTGAAATATTATAGTGCCCTGAAATGGGGGGATCGTGTAGAAAAAGTCCCCTTAAATGAAAATTTGCAAAGTGCACAATGTCTGAATTGTTTGATTGGTCATTTTAAACTTTGGAGCAATCAAGAAAAACGTGCCTCGATCCCAAAGATTATGTAGGGCACTGTATAGATAGATAGATAGATAGATAGATAGATAGATAGATAGATAGATAGATAGATAGATAGATAGATAGATAGATAGATAGATAGATAGATAGATAGATAGATAGATAGATAGATAGCGTAGTTGGCAGGATTACATAGATAGATAGATAGATAGATAGATAGATAGATAGATAGATAGATAGATAGATAGATAGATAGATAGATAGATAGATAGATAGATAGATAGATAGATAGATAGATAGATAGATAGATAGATAGATAGATAGATACCATAGTTGGCAGGATTGCATAGATAGATAGATAGATAGATAGATAGATAGATAGATAGATAGATAGATAGATAGATAGATAGATAGATAGATAGATAGATAGATAGATAGATAGATAGATAGATAGATAGATAGATAGATAGATAGATATTGTAGCAGTTGAGATTCTGATCCACCTCTTGAACCCTCAGGTACCACTCCAAACACCAGGTAAAAGTCCAAGACTCTTTTATTTTACAATAATTACGTCCACTCCACACTACTCATATACTCCTCAATACTACAATACTCACAAATCCTCCTCTCCCAGACACTTAGCCACCCTACCTCCCAGTTCAGCTCAGTGTCTGTGCTTTCCCAGAGTCCTTTATACTCCCTGACCTGGAGGTGTTCCTGTCCATTACCCACAAGTCCTTATTCCTTCCGGGTCAGGGTAAACAGTCCTTATCTTCAACCCGGGAGCACGTCATTTCTTCCTGTCATGGGATTATGACGCACTTCCAGGTTATAGGGCATACAGGAGTCCAAGAGCCCCCCTACAGCGACTCCCGGTGGTCCCCAAGGTATCCAGCAAGGCTGTGCATAAAAACTACAAAGTCCATGAGGCCCTGCTGGAATTCGGGGCCCATTCATGCTGTCGGGAGAGTTCCTCCTGGCGGCCTGGGGATGAGGACCGGAATATGAAGCCGGCCATCCACCACAATAGATAGATAGATAGATAGATAGATAGATAGATAGATAGATAGATAGATAGATAGATAGATAGATAGATAGATAGATAGATAGATAGATAGATAGATAGATAGATAGATAGATAGATAGATAGATAGATAGATAGATATGACTGTTACTTTATAGGACAGACAGATAAGTAGATTGAAGATGCGGAACTATAAATAATATAAATTAGATAAATTACAGGTTTATAGGGTCATGAAAATAATAGAGAGTAAATTAGATATATAGATAAAAGTTACTTTGTAAAAGTCATGTCAGTCATTATCTAACCCTCTATATCCCAACACAGGGTCATGGTCTGCTGGAGCCAATCCCAGCCAACACAGGGCACAAGGCAGGAACAAATCCCCAGGCAGGGCACAAACCCACCGCAGAGCGCACATGCACACACACCAAGCACAATTTAGGATCGCCAGTGCACCTAACCTGCATGTCTTTGGACTGTGAGAGGAAACCCACGCAGACACGGGGAGAACATGCAAACTCCACGCAGGGAGGACCCGGGAAGCAAACCACTGGTCTCCTTACTGTGAGGCAACAGTGCTACCCACTGCGCCACCGTGCCGTCCTACAGTAAAAATGTTATATGAAATAAAGAATTGATGGACAGATAGATGAATGTCTCTGCAAAGAACTAATAGCTACTGTAAATAGGTTGAAGATAGTACTTCTATCCATCTGTCCTATCAATTTTACTGAAACTTTTAAAACAAAGATACATGGAGTATGGAATTATTTGAACACGCGTCACATTATTTCCTGAATTGTTCTACAAAGTAAGCTAAAGCTGCAGAATGCAGAAATGCAGCTACAGAGACAGAGGCATTGACTGCAATGCATGAACCACTCCTGGGCAGTCCACCACACAACACCTTTGGACATCTCTGGGGATGTGGAGGTAAAACTGTTGTACCCAGAGGGAGAACGTGCTAACTGCTCATAAACAAAGACCAGTGGCCTAATTTTTAAAACTTTGTGTGATATCGAGCATAACTTTACACGTACGGCAAAAAACAGGAAAATGTGCACATTTCTACGTAATTTACTCTTTATAAATCACAATCATCTTGTAAATGTGCGTTCATGAGTGCACCTCAAGCCCCGCTCATTTCCACCCTGAAACAGCCATATATGGACCATGCTAATCCGCCTCATACATATGCAATCAGAATGCGGCAGACAGTGATGCAGCTATGAGCAGGCGGAGGGGGTGGTCCGCCCCGGGTGGCACATTTTTGAGGGCAGCATTATTGGCCAAAAAGGCTCAGTACAATTCGTGTGTAAGCAGCAGGGTTCGGAAAAATATCTCATGAATGAAAAAAGTAAAATTCTCTGATTTTTATCCACAAATGCTTCAAAAATAATTTTCAGACGGTCCTTCTGTGACGGCATCAGACACAGCAGTTGAAATTTATGAGGCAATAACAAAAATAAACATAAAAATTTCACCGATAATAATTTCTAGGAAGATAAACAACTAATTTACAATTTATAATTTTGTTTCGTTATCAACCCGATTGCATTCTTGCTCTGCGCAGAAAACATCCCCACCTATCACTTGTACACGACACTGGTTCTGGTTTTCGTAGCGTAATTATATTAAACTAATAATTAGAATACGGCTTTTCAGTGCATCTGTACTATATTCTTGTCTAGTTGATGCTTATAAATAATTATATGTGAACAATTATTGCTGTTTTTCTATATAGGAATAAATCTATGCAAAATTTATCTTAATTTTTCTCTATGTGTCATTTTAATTTTCTATTTAAATAGGTTAACATATTCAGATATGTTGGAGGATGGCAAATTGAAGCAATGCCCCGCCTACATCACTGGCTCTAGAGTTTCATTGGCTGGTAGAGCAGCCACATGACACATCCAGTAATGGGAGAAAGAAGTTCTCATCTCTAAATTAGACGCACGCTAACAACCTTAATTTGGTGGCCTAAGCGTGGGTGTCAGCAACAAGTGCAAATATGTTGTGGAAGAATAATTTTAGGGTAACATAGCTTTCATCTTGAAGATTAATAAATATAATAAATGTCAGAAAACTTTGCTGGCATATCAGGAAACCACATAATGATCAAGTGACCAATAAAATGTACTGAAAGAGGACTAAGAGATGTTCTGCATAACAACCAGAATGGACAAATGTTATATGCACATAAATTTCAAGGGTGGTAGCTCAACTCAAAGGTATAAAGAAGAACCAGAATATGATATAATATAATAGACTTTTATTTTATACTAGCTGTGTAAGCCCATGCTGTAAAAAGCCTGGAGTCTAAGACACTATTGAAATTGTCAGAAAATAAACTGAGATGTAGAAATATCAGGTAATTGAAAGGAACTACTCTGGGCATCTCTCTGTTAGGAGGATTTGTTTTGCTGATGTGCTCGCCTCGCTTCAGTATTAGCAGCTAAGCGAGTGTTTCTTTCTTCTGAGGTTTCATTTTGCTGACGTGCTCGCCTAGCTTGTGTTGTGTTTCCTTGGAGGTGGAGCCCTTACCCCAACTCCACCTCTCACTTCCGGGCCGGACAGACACACACACACACTTCCACGCGTAGAGGTTTATATATAAGATAAATACTAGCTGTGTAAAAATAAATACGAGTTCCGGCCTGTCGCTCTGACGTCGTATGTGATGAAGATCTTGGAGCGGCTGCTGCTTCACCACCTGAGGCCTATCTATCTATCTGTAAACCTGTGCTGTAAAAAGCCTGGGCTCCTAGAAACCATGGATTCTGGCATTTCAATCAATCAATTGCATCAGTTCTGCATTTGCAGTTAAGCAGTTAAGGTTCTCTTTTCGGTGGCTACGTTCTGTCCGACATGCTCGCCTCCGTTGTCTATCAACAGCTACAGTTAGGTCCATAAATATTTGGACAGAGACAACTTTTTTCTAATTTTGGTTCCGTACATTTCCACAATTAATTTTAAATGAAACAACTCAGATGCATTTGAAGTGCAGACTTTCAGCTTTAATTCAGTGGGGTGAACAAAACGATTGCATAAAAATGTGAGGCAATTAAAGCCTTTTTTTAACATAATCCCTTCATTTCATGGGCTCAAAAGTAATTGGACAATTGACTCAAAGGCTATTTCATGGGCAGGTGTGGGCAAGTCCGTTGTTATGTCAGAAAAAACCCATCCGAGAAATTGCTCCAATATTACGAGTGGCAAAATCTACAGTTTGGTACATCCTGAGAAAGACAGCAAGCACTGGTGAACTCAGCAACGCAAAAAGACCTGGACGTCCACGGAAGACAACAGTGGTGGATGATCACAGAATCATTTCCATGGTGACGAGAAACCCCTTCACAACAGCCACCCAAGTGAACAACACTCTCCAGGGGGCAGGCGTATCGATATCCAAGTCTACCATAAAGAGAAGACTGCATGAAAGTAAATACAGAGGGGGCACTGCAAGGTGCAAGCCACTCATAAGCCTCAAGAATAGAATAGAATAGAATAGAACTAAAAAAGCCAGCACAGTTCTGGAAAAACATTCTTTGGACAGATGAAACCAAGATCAACCTCTACCAGAATGATGGCAAGAAAAAAGTATGGAGAAGGCGTGGAACAGCTCATTATCCAAAGCATAGCACATCATCTGTAAAACACGGTGGAGGCAGTGTGATGGCTTGGGCATGCATGGCTGCCAGTGGCACTGGGACACTAGTGTTTATTGATGATGTGACACAGGACAGAAGCAGCCGAATGAATTCTGAGGTGTTCAGAGACATACTGTCCGCTCAAATCAAGCTAAATGCAGTCAAATTGATTGGGTGGCGTTTCATGATACAGATGGACAATGACCCAAAACATACAGCCAAAGCAACCCAGGAGTTTATTAAAGCAAAAAGAAAATTCTTGAATGGCCAAGTCAGTCACCTGATCTTAACCCAATTGAGCAGGCATTTCACTTGTTGAAGACTAAACTTCAGACAGAAAGGCCCACAAACAAACAGCAACTGAAAGCCGCTGCAGTAAAGGCCTAGCAGAGCATTAAAAAGGAGGAAACCCAGCATCTGGTGATGTCCATGAGTTCAAGACTTCAGGCTGTCATTGCCAGCAAAGGGTTTTCAACCAAGTATTAGAAATGAACATTTTATTTCCAGTTATTCCATTTGTCCAGTTACTTTTGAGCCCCTGAAATGAAGGGATTGTGTTCAAAAGATACTTTAGTTGCCTCACATTTTTATGCAATCGTTTTGTTCACCCCACTGAATTAAAGCTGAAAGTCTGCACTTCAACTGCATCTGAGTTGTTTCATTTAAAATTCATTGTGGTAACGTACAGAACCAAAATGAGAAAAAAGTTGTCTCTGTCCAAATATTTATGGACCTAACTGTAAGTGAGTTTCTCTCTCCTCTGAGGTTTCGTTTTACCTATGTGCTCTCCTCGCTTGTGTTATTAGTGGCTAAGGAAGTTCTCTGCTTCCTCGGAGGCGGATCCCTTACCCCGACTCCACCTCTCACTTCCGGGCCGGACAGACACACACACACACTTCCATGCGTAGATGTTTATATATGAGATAAGTCATTTGGGTGTAAACCGACGAACGAACTGGAGTAAATGTATGCATTGATTGACACTGTATGTAAATTCAATAGTTAATAAAAGGAACTTCTCTTCTTTGTTTCTCTGATCATGCTGACCAGGCTGTAACAGACTGCTTTTGAAGAATGCTCCCCTAAGGCATTTTACCGAGGAGTCATTAATAGATACCATGAACAGCTTTTCTTCTGCCTGATCACTGATTTGTCCTGTTAGAGGATGTTTCTTTCTTTAATAAGATGTTAAATTTCTACCACAGTGTTGAATGGCTGCATGTTCTCCCCGTGTCTGCGTGGGTTTCCTCCGGGTACTCTGGTTTCCTCCCACAGTCCAAAGACATGCAGGTTAGATGCATTGTCGATTCTAAATTGTCCCCATTATGTGCTTGGTGTGTGTGTGTGTGCCCTGCAGTGGGCTGACGCCCTGCCCAGGGTTTGTTTCCTGCCTTGTGCCCTGTGTTGGCTAGGATTGGCTCCAGCAGACCCCTATGACCCTGTAGTTAGGATATAGCGGGTTGGATAATGGATGGATGGATGGATGGATGGATGGATGGATGGATGGATGGATGGATGGATGGATGGATGGATGGATGTTGAATGGCAGCAAACTACTTCTGCTGTATATGCTGTGAACTCAAAAAAAAGAAAATTCTGATCTCTGCTTACAAAGCGGATCGCAAATCATGGGCAAGAGTGTGTGTAACGGGAGGAGGAAAATAACACATCATCTACGCTCTCTGATTTCAGTCTAAAAATGTCATCTGTAATTGGAGAAACCTTTTTATGAGACATTATGCTAAAGCCGACCTGACGATTGTCAGTTTCATCTTGGCATCACAGAAGACTTACATGTTAATAGAATGTCACTGTTTACAGTTAGCAAAATTAGTTTCATTTTAGCTTGGTCCCCTTATTGCAATACATGTGCATTAAAGTGATCCAATTATGTTAGGAAAACTGAACTCTGGTGCAAATTTCCATTTTATTGTGTTAACAGTAGAGTCAATGAAGGCTCTGATTGGGGCGCCCGAGAGACTGAGTGAGGAGTCTGAGTGTCTGGGCTTGCGAGTGTCCTGATAAAAACCAACATCCAGACCTTTAATGACCTCTTGGGCACGGCCATCAGCTGTGTGTCTATCTGTGGAGAGAGTGTCGAACTCATCGAGAGGTTTACTGACCTCGGCAGTGACATTCATGTCTCTGGTGACTCTTCTTATGAAGTCAGTAGACGGATTGGGAGAGCATGGGGGGTCATGAGGTCACTGGTAAGGGGTGTGTGGTGCTCTCCTGATATCCCTGCAAAAGAATGAAGGTCCAAGTCTTTAGATTCTTATTGCTTCTTGTTTTGCTAAAAGTTTGTGAGACATGGACGTTATCCAGTGACCTGAGACGAGAACTGGACTCCTTTGGTACTGTGTCTCTTTGGAGAATCCTTGGGTACTGTTGGTTTGACTTTGTGAGTCCTGAATGAGGCACATTACCTGCATTGTGAGGGAGCGTCAGTTACGGCACTTATGTCCGTGTGGCGCAATTCCCTGAAGGTGATCCAGCTCGCAGGACCCTCATTGTTGAAGACCCGAGTAGCTGGACCAGGTCAAGGGGTCGCCCAAATAACACCTGACTGCGGCAGATAGATGGTCATTTCCAGAGGGTGGAACTTGACCGTGTGTCTACCTGGAGGGATCCCAAGCTGTTTCGTCGTGTGGTGGGTGCGGCAACATGCTCTACCAGTGCATGCACCCAAACCTGACCTGACCTTACTTGAAGAGCATGTTGTGTTATAGGTATGTGCACTCACACTGTATGTAGCACTTTGTCTGTTGGTTAAAGGCTTCCAGCAGAGCGGGCATGATGGAGTGAAACTTGGTTGAGATATTCTTGACCCTGTCAGCCAGTTCACTGTGGCAACAGGTAGGCTAAACTGACAAACAAAAAAAAAACAGCAAATACGCAGCAATGGTCCTCTTTAAAGTAAACTAAAATGCATCAGATTTGAGCTTTAATATGAGCTTTAGTATGAATATGCTTGTCACGTCAATGCATATTATGTGATATGAATTATTATGTGCGTGAGTCGTCATTTATCTGATTTGGCTTTCTTTCCCTACTTGATGAAGTATGTTGACATGTCCCAGTTTCTCTGGCATGGGTCAGACTTGCCATAAATATTCGCATGTTCCCCCATCAAGTTTTCTTTCATAAATCGTGACGTTTGTGTAGGAAGTTGCATCTTTTTGTGCATATGCAAGCATTATAAATGAGGTCCCAGATTCTTGATTTGAACCCAGGAAACTGGATCTGTGAGACGACAGTGCTGCCCACTATGGCACCAAATGCAAAATACAACCAGAGCAGTTTAAACAGTCGCATTCTTTCCTACTCTTACTTTCACATCTGCCATGCAGCTTGAGTTGCAGTTATCTAGCTTCCTTTTTTTTTAATTTCATTTAAAATTATAATTTCTGGAGCCATGACCATGTTATTTTGAATGTGATTCAACATTATCGGTTTGTGGGGAAAGGTGAATATGAATAATACGCAGTGTAACTGTGTCTGGTTCATTTACTTTCAGTCTGTGCATTGTATTGATACTTTGAAGCGCAATTTAAATTTCAGTATAATTAGTATGTTTCTCATCATATTTCCCAAGTAAGCATAATTATCCCCATTGTCTGTTGCCTTTGTTTGGAAATGTCCACTAAAAGCCATCTACTGAGTTCAGAGAAAAAAATAATAGTAAATAAGTCTTCTTGGCAATCCTCAGTATTTTTCTGAACTGCTCATTATGTTGCTCCATGGTTAACTGTTTCCTTTCATCTAACTGCAGGCTTGTCTCACTGAAGCAAGGCATATAAAATATTTTGTGCTGTTGGAAAATGAACCTTTGGCCCAGTCGAGGGTCCAGAGTGCTCTAGAGCAGGTTTTCGATAAGGTTATTATGTTTCGTTATCTCTGTACTTTCCCTTAGTCTTGCTGAAGTCAGAAATATGTCACCTGTATAATCTGTATGTCTGGAGACAGCCATGAGTGAATTTTGATTCAAAGTGGGTTGGAACAATTAGTCAAATTACTGAGTGTCACATTTCTGAACCAATCCCATGCCTCATGAAGGCGGAGCTCAGAGTAGGGGCGGGGATTTTTGAACTGTACAGATCAAAGGTGATCTCATTAACCAGGTCTGAAAGACAGCAAACTTCTCACCGGGGAACGCATTTTTTGTTGAGTTAGATCTTACACTTGTTTTTTTTTTTACTAATTTTTGGGTGGTGAATCCAGAAATGACCCCAGTTTTTTGCTATCACATCCAGTTTTTACTATAGAGGGTACCCTCCATTTTTGTCAAAAAACATACAAATTTTACATACAATAAAACAATAATGAAATAATAACTTGAATGTACTGTTTATTTAAAGTTCTTTTGTTCATACAAAGGATGTATTGTTACTCTATGACATTTTTTTACAGTAAAACATTTGAAAATTAATCGGGTGAGCGGTTAAGGTAAAAATTTACGCTTATAGCTTTTCCTGGAATGTTCAGTGTTAGGACAATCCAACAATAGGATGCTCCAACAATAGTCAGCCATCGTGTGTACATCCCATCTACCCTGATACCGTACTTCCATGACCTTCAAATCTTGGTGGAATCATTCACCTTGCTCATCACTGACTCCACCATGGTTTTCTGGGAAGTTAGAAAGATGGCTATGCAGAAAATGCACCTTGATGCTCATATTGCAACCAAGCATTTTGTAGCTGTCCAAGAGTTTCTGGACAATTTCTATGTAATTATTTGCTCATGTGTTTCCAAGAGAGTCTTTGACAATGGCTTTGAATGATAACCAAGCATTCTTTTCGACTTCTGACATTGTCCTGATGAAATGTTCATCTTTGATGAGCTGCCGAATCGGTGGACCATCAAACACACCGGCCTTTGTTTTTTCAAATGACAGGCTAGGAATTGCCAAAATGAGATACTTGAAACAGTCTCCTTCAGTTGGCTAAGCTTTAACGAACTGCTTCATCAGACCCAGTTTCATGTGCTGAGGCTGGAATATAATATTCTTTCTATCAACAAGTGGCTCGTGTAGAATGTTTGGATCACCTGGTTTTAGGGCAGATCTTGGAGGCCAATTCCTTTCCACCCAATGCCTCTCACGAGCTCTGCTGTCCCACATGCACAGATAACAGGGATACTTGGTGTATCCGTGTTGCTGACCAAGAAGGAAGCATAACATTTTAAGGTCAACACTGATGACCCAATTATGTTGGTGATATTGCAACAACTCAATGACTCTCTTTATGTCTGCATATTCTTCACAAAGAGAAACTGAATGGCCAATTGGGACTGACCCAAATATATTGCCATTATGAAGGAGGACACACTTTAAGCTCCGCTTTGAGCTATCAATGAATAGTCGCCATTCAGTTGAGTTATAGATTAGAATTCCCAATTCCTCCATTAAACCAGGTATGT